>NC_092175.1:14675513-14975513 GCF_045791955.1 Oncorhynchus clarkii lewisi | reverse complement strand
ATTAGGCATCTCTTTACATCCTAATCAGAACCTCCTTTGCAGCAATTCCACTCCCTCGGTTTCTAGTTTAGGGATCTGTGATGTTATTTACTCGTATGGGGGTGGGAAATGGGAGTTCACAGGGAAATGCCAACGCCTCGGGGAAATGTCAAGCTCTGATCCACATTCCAGGGCGTTTATCGATCCAACTGCGTGCGCCTGCTGCCAGCTAGCCTAGAGTGGGAGGCCTGCACCCCGTGAGGTGCCCTCTCCTCCACCACTCTCTCCATTCTGTCTTTCCCAACTCCTTTTTTGTTCTTTTTGATCGGTGGGATGAGTAAGAGGACTTGTGTCCTGGAAGCATTTTCATGCACTCTCCAGACCTCCTCCAAGCCTCCTCTTTATTTCCTCTCTTACTCGGTTAGTTTTTTTCAGCTTGCATTTTCCCGAGCCTCTTTTCCTTATTTAAATTCTGGTACCAGAGTTCGTGGCGCTCTGCTCCGTGGAGGTTTGCACCTTGCCTGAAAGTGAAGCCTCACTGTTTTCATCCAGTTTCCCGAGGTAGCACAGGAAAGCAAAGAGCAGCTTTTGTTGATTTTAGCTCCCTCGCACCTACGTCACCGAGCAAGTAATTCTTGCTGTTTGAAATCCCTGCTCTGGCTCGTGAGTTGGGATACAGGAGTTTGGAAGAGAAGAAGAGAGAGAGGAGGAAGTGTGACAGGGTAACTTTTCAAATCTCTTTGTCAACAGCACAAAGGAAGATAAAAACATCTGGGGATTTGTGTCCAACGGCCGCTGCTAAATAGTAAAATTGACATTTTGGCCGTCAAGCCAGAATGTCTCATTTTTCATAAACAGGAATAATATCGATAAATATCGGTGGTCTCATGGCATTTCAAATATGGTGAATGAGGGAAGGCTCAATTATGTTTTCCCATCAGGAAGTTGGAGAGAATAGCTTTTACAGTAAACATTTATTTTTATTTTTTATATCCTACCACATTCTCTCTGAAGATCAATACGTCTTCCCCTGGGTCGTAGGTGTGATTTCTCAATGACAACGAGAGCTGTGTGAGATAGTTGGATTATATGAAAGGTGTTGACAAAGTTTCTCCTGAAGCAGTAGTGATTACATCACTCTTGGAGCTGTGCGTTGACTTTGAAGAAACAGATGTATAGTATGTGTGTAAAAAGTTTGGACACAATGTACACAGTCAATGGTTTTTCTTTATCTGTACGATTTTCTATGTTGTAACAGTGAAATAACTCATATGGAATCATGTAGTAACCAAAGAAAGTGTTAAACAAATCAAAATATATTTAAGTTGATGACAGCTTTGCACACTCTTGGCATTCTCTCAACCAGATTCATGAGGTAGTCACCTGGAATGCAATTCAATTAACAGGTGTGCCTTGTTAAAAGTTAATTTGTGGAATTTCTATCCTTTTTAATGCGTTTGAGCCAATCAGTTGTGTTGTGACAAGGTAGTGTTGATATACAGAAGATAGCCCTATTTATTAAAATACCATATTATGGCAAGAACAGCTAAAATAAGCAAAGAGAAATGACAGTTCATCATTACTTTAAGACATGAAGGTCAGTCAATCTGGAAAATGTCAAGAACTTTGAAAGTTTCTTCAAGTGCAGTTGCAAAAACCATTAAGCGCTATGATGAAATTGGTTCTCATGAGGACTGCCACAGAAAAGGAAGACCCAGAGTTACCTCTGCTGCATAGGATAAGTTCAATATCAGCCTCAGAAATTGCAGCGCAAATAAATGCTCCACAGAGTTCAAGTAACAGACACATCTCAACATTAACTGTTCAGAGGAGACTTTGTGAATCAGGCCTTCATGGCCAAATTGCTGCGAAGAAACCATTACTAAAGGTCAACAATAATAAGAAAACACTTGCTTGGGCCAAGAAACACGAGCAATGGACATTAGACCCGTGCAAATCTGTCATTTGGTCTAATGAGTCCAAATGTGAGATTTTTGGTTCCAACCGACGTGCCATTTGTGAGATGCATAGTAGGTGAACGGATGATCTCTGCATGTGTTGTTCCCACTGTGAAGCATGGAGGAGGTGGTATGGGGGTGCTTTTCTGGTGACACTGTCAATGATTTATTTCAAATCCAAGGCAAACTTAACCAGCATGGCTACCACAGCATTCTGCAGTGATACGCCATTCCATCTGGTTTGCGCTTAGTGGGACAGTCATTTGTTTTTCAACAGGACAATGACCCAACACACCTCCAGACTGTGTAATGGCTATTTGACCAAGAAGGAGAGTAATGGAGTGCTGCATCAGATGACCTGGCCTCCACAATCACCTGACCTCAACCCAATTAAGATGGTTTGGGATGAGTTGGACAGCAGAGTGAAGGAAAATCATCCAACAAGTGCCCTGCATCTGTAGAAGTTTGTGAGGGTCTTAAGGGACAAGCCAAGAGGCACCGTTGCGCCTTCCTTCCCACAGTGTCTGTGTGGGCGGACCATTTCAGATTGTCAGTGAAGTGTACGCTATGGATCTTAAAGCTTTTCACCTTCTCGGCGGTGGCCCCATCGATGTGGAGGGGGGCATGTTCCCTATACTGTCTCCTGAAATCTAGGATCAGCTCCTTTGTTCTGTTGACGTTGGGCGAGAGGTTGCTACTATTATTCTGACATTTCACATTCTTAAAATAAAGTGGTGATCATAAGTGACCTACGACAGGGAATGTTTACTAAGATTAAATGTCAGAAATTGTGAAAAACTGAGTTCAAATGTATTTGGCTAAGGTGTATGTAAACTTCCGTCTTCAACTGTAGGTATTCCTCTTGTCCAGATGGGATTGGGCAGTGTGCTGTGCATTGGTGATTGCATAATCTGTGGATATATAGAGGCGATATGCAAATGGCAGTGGGTCTTTGGTGTTGGGTAAGGTGGAGGTGATATGATCCCTAACTAGCCTCTCAAAGCACTTCATGACAGAAGTGAGTGCTACGGGGCAATAGTAATTTAGTTCAGTTTCCTTTGCTTTCTTGAGTACAGGAACAATGGTGGACATCTTGAAGCAACAGACTGGGATAGGGAGACATTGAATATGTTCGTAAACACTCCAGCCAGCTGTTCTTCGCATGCTCTGAGGACGTGGGTAGGGATACCGTCTGGACCAGCAGCCTTGCGAGGCTTAACACTTATAAATGTCTGACTGTTTAGGTTGTCAAGGAGCAAGACGTCGGTGTCCGTGACGTGGCTGGTTTTCCCTTTATAATTGGCGACTGGCCACATACGTCTCTGTCTGAGCGGTTGAATTGTGACTCCACTTTGGCTGTTTGTTTGCCTTATGAAGTGCATAACTAGATAGTTTGTGAAACCATATTCCCAGTCACCTTGCCGTGGTTAAATGCGGTGGTACACATTTTCAGTTTTGCGCGAATGCTGCCATCTATCCACAGTTTTTGTTTTAGATAATTCTTAATCATCACAGTGGGAAAAACATCCCCCATACACTTCCTGATTAACTCACTCACCATGTCAGTGTATACATAAATGTTATTCTCAGAGGCAACCCGGAACATTTCCCTGTCCGCGTGATCAAAACAATGTTGAAGAATGGATTCCGATTGGTCAGACCAGCGTTGAACAGTCCTTACCATGGTAGTTCCTGTTTGAGTTTCTGCATATAAGAAGGGAGGAGCAGGATGGAGATGTGATCTGATTTGCAGCAGGGAGGGCGGGAGAGGGCCTTGTAGCTGTCCCGGAAGTGAGAGTGGCAATGGTCAAGAGTTTTTGATGCATGTGTGGCGCAGGCAATGTGTTGATAAAACTTTGGTAGTGTTTTTCTAAAATTTGCTTTATTAAAGTACAAAAAGGATGCGTTTTCCAGTTTGCACAAATCAAATCAAATCTCATTTATTTATATAGCCCTTTGTACATCAGCTGATATCTCAAAGTGCTGTACAGAAACCCAGTCTAAAACCCCAAACAGCAAGCAATGCAGGTGTAGAAGCACAGTGGCTAGGAAGAACTCCCTAGAAACGTCAAAACCTAGGAAGAAACCTAGAGAGGAACCAGGCTATGAGGTGTGGCCAGTCCTCTTCTGGATGAGGTGTGGCCAGTCCTCTTCTGGATGAGGTGTGGCCAGTCCTCTTCTGGATGAGGTGTGGCCAGTCCTCTTCTGGATGAGGGGTGGCCAGTCCTCTTCTGGATGAGGGGTGGCCAGTCTTCTTCTGGATGAGGGGTGGCCAGTCCTCTTCTGGCTGTGCCGGGTGGAGATTATAACAGAACATGGCCAAGATGTTCAAATGTTCATAAATGACCAGCATGGTCAAATAATAATAATCACTGTGGTTATTGAGGGCGCAGCAAGTCAGCACCTCAGGAGTAAATGTCAGTTGGCTTTTCATATCCAATCATTAAGAGTATCTCTACCACTCCTGCTGTCTCTAGAGAGTTGAAAACAGCAGGCCTGGGACAGGTAGCACCTCTGGTGAACAGGTCAGGATTCCATAGCCGCAGGCAGAACAGTTGAAACTGGAGCAGCAGCACGGCCAGGTGGACTGGGGACAGCAAGGAGTCATCATGCCACGTAGTCCTGAGACATGGTCCTAGGGCTCAGGTCCCCCGAGAGAGAGAAAGAAAGAGAGAATTAGAGAGCATGCTTAAATTCATACAGGACACCGGATAAGACAGGAGAAGTACTCCAGATATAACAAACTGACCCTAGTCCCCCGACACATAAACTACTGCAGCATAAATACTGGAGGCTGAGACAGGAGGGGTCAGGAGACACTGGCCCCATCCGATGATACCCCCGGACAGGGCCAAACAGGAAGGATATAACCCCCACACCACTAGAGGGATATCTTCAACCACCAACTTACCATCCTGAGACAAGGCCGAGTATAGCCCACAAAGATCTCCGCCACGGCACAACCCAAGGGGGGGCGCCAACCCAGACAGGAAGATCACGTCAGGGACTCAACCCACTCAAGTGACGCACCCCTCCTAGGGACGGCATGAAAGAGCACCAGTAATCCAGTGACTCAGCCCCTGTAATAGGGTAAGAGGCAGAGAATCCCAGTGGAAAGAGGAGAACCGGCCAGGCAGAGACAGCAAGGGCGGTTCGTTGCTTCAGAGCCTTTCCGTTCACCTTCACACTCCTGGGCCAGACTATAGTCAATCATATGACCCACTGAAGAGATGAGTCTTCAGTAAAGACTTAAAGGTTGAGACCGAGTCTGCGTCTCTCACATGGGTAGGCAGACCATTCCATAAAAATTGAGCTCTATAGGAGAAAGCCCTGCCTCCAGCTGTTTGCTTAGAAATTCTAGGGACAATTAGGAGGCCTGCGTCTTGTGACCGTAGCGTACGTGTAGGTATGTACGACAGGACCAAATCAGAAAGATAGGTAGGAGCAAGCCCATGTAATGCTTTGTAGGTTAGCAGTAAAACCTTGAAATAAGTCCTTGCTTTAACAGGAAGCCAGTGTAGGGAGGCTAGCACTTGATTAAAATGATCCAATTTGTTGGTTCTAGTCAGGATTCTAGCAGCCATATTTAGCACTAACTGAAGTTTATTTAGTGCTTTATCCGGGTAGCCGGAAAGTAGATCATTGCAGTAGTCTAACCTAGAAGTAACAAAATAATGGATACATTTTTTTGCATCATTTTTGGACAGAAAGTTTCAGATTTTTGCAATGTTACGGAGATGGAAAAAGCTGTCCATTAAACAGTCTTGATATGTTTGTCAAAAGACAGATCAGGGTCCAGAGTAACGCCGAGGTTCTTCACGGTTTTATTTGAGACGACTGTACAACCATCAAGATTAATTGTCAGATTCAACAGAAGATATCTTTGTTTCTTGGGACCTAGAACAAGCATCTCTGTTTTGTCCAAGTTTAAAAGTAGAAAGTTTGCAGCCATCCACTTCCTTATGTCAGAAACACATGCTTCTAGCGAGGGCAATTTTGGGGCTTCACCATGTTTCATTGAAATGTACAGCTGTGTGTCATCCTCATAGCAGTGAAAGTTAACAGTATATTTTCGAATGACATCCCCAGGAGGTAAAATATATAGTGAAAACAATAGTGGGTCTAAAACGGAAATTTGAGGAACACTGAAATTTACAGTTGATTTGTCAGAGGACCAACCATTCACAGAGACAAACTGATATCTTTCCGACAGATAAGATCTTAACCAGGCCAGAACTTGTCCGTGTAGACCAATTTGGGTTTCCAATCTCTCCAAAAGAATGTGTGGATCGATGTTATCAAAAGCAGCACTAAGGTCTAGGAGCACGAGGACAGATGCAGAGCCTCGGTCTGATGCCATTAAAAGGTCATTTACCGCCTTCACAAGTGCAGTCTCAGTGCTATGATGGGGTCTAAAACCAGACTGAAGCATTTCGTATACATTGTTTGTCTTCGGTAAGGCAGTGAGTAGCTGTGCAAAAGCTTTTTCTAACATTTTTGAGAGGAATGAAAGATTCGATATAGGCCGATAGTTTTTTAAATATTTTCTGGGTCCAGGTTTGGCTTTTTTGAAAGAGGTTTTATTACTGCCACTTTAAGTGAGTTTGGTACACATCCGGAGGATAGAGAGCCGTTTATTATGTTCAACATAGGAGGGCCAAGCACAGGAAGCAGCTCTTTCAGTAGTTTAGTTGGAATAGGGTCCAGTATGCAGCTTGAAGGTTTAGATGCCATGATTATTTTCATAATTGAGTCAAGAGATATAGTACTAAAACACTTGAGTGTCTCTCTTGATCCTAGGTCCTGGCAGAGTTGTGCAGACTTAGGACAACTGAGTTTTGAAGGAATACGCAGATTTAAAGAGGAGTCTGTAATTTGCTTTCTAATAATCATGATCTTTTCCCCAGAGAAGTTCATGAATGTATTACTGCTGAAGTGAAAGCCATCCTCACTTGAGGAATGCTGCTTTTTAGTTAGCTTTGCGACAGTATCAAAAATACATTTTGGATTGTTCTCATTTTCCTCAATTAAGTTGGAAAAATAGGATGATCGAGCAGCAGTGAGGGCTCTTCGATACTGCAAGGTACTGTCTTTCCAAGCTAATCGAAAGACTTCCAGTTTGGTGTGGCGCCATTTCCGTTCCAATTTTCTGGAAGCTTGCTTCAGAGCTCGGGTATTTTCTGTATACCAGGGAGCTAGTTTCGTATGACAAATGTTTTTATGGGTGCAACTGCATCTAGGGTATTGTGCAAGGTTAAATTTAGTTCCTCAGTTAGGTGGTTAACTGATTTTTGTCTTCTGATGTCCTTGGGTAGGCAAAGGGAGTCTGGAAGGGCATCAAGGAATCTTTGTGTTGTCTGTGAATTTATAGCACGACTTTTGATGCTCCTTGGTTGGGGTCTGAGCAGATTATTTGTTGCAATTGCAAACGTAATAAAATGGTGGTCCGATAGTCCAGGATTATGAGGAAAAACATTAAGATCCACAACATGTATTCCATGGGACAAAACTAGGTCCAGAGTATGACTGTGACAGTGAGTAGGTCCAGCGACATGTTGGACAAAACCCACTGAGTCGATGATGGCTCCAAAAGCCTTTTGGAGTGGGTCTGTGGACTTTTCCATGGGAATATTAAAGTCACCAAAAATTTGAATATTATCTGCTATGACTACAAAGTCCGATAGGAATTCAGGGAACTCAATGAGGAATGCTGTATATTGCCCAGGAGGCCTGTAAACAGTAGCTATAAAAAGTGATTGAGTAGGCTGCATAGATTTCATGACTAGAAGCTCAAAAGATGAAAACGTAATTTTTATTTTCTAATTTGAAATTTGCTATCGTAAATGTTAGCAACACCTCCGCCTTTGCGGGATGCACGGGGGATATGGTCTCCAGTGTAACCAGGAGGTGAGGCCTCATTTACCACAGTAAATTCATCAGGCTTAAGCCATGTTTCAGTCAGGCCAATCACATCAAGATTATGATCAGTGATTAGTTCATTGACTATAACTGCCTTTGAAGTGAGGGATCTAACATTAAGTAGCCCTATTTTGAGATGTAAGGTATCACGATCTCTTTCAATAATGGCAGGAATGGAGGTGGTCTTTATCCTAGTGAGATTTCTAAGGCGAACACAAAGTCCAGTGTAGTTCCTTGAGAGTCGTCATGGTATTGCTTGAGGGGGGATATACACGGCTGTGACAATGACCGAAGATGATTCTCTTTGGAGGTAATGCGGTTGTCAGTATTCTAGGTCGGGTGAACAAAAGGACTTGAGTTCCTGTATGTTATCACACCTTGAGCAGTTAATTAATGAAACATACACCTCTGCCTTTCTTCTTCCCAGATAGTTATTTATTCCTGTCTGCGCGATGTACTGAGAACCCAGCTGGTTGTATGGACGAGGACAGTTTTTCCGTAGAGAGCCATGATTCAGAGAGCCATGATTCAAGGGATTGAACATTAGTGAGTAGTATACTCTGAAGCGCTGGATGGTATGCATGCCTCTTGAGTCAGACTAAAAGTCCACTCCGAAAAAAAAGTTTTCTCCGCCGGCGGCTTCTTCGAGCAGTCTCTGGGATAAGTGGAATTGCCTTGGGGGTTACGAACAAAGGGGCCAATTCAGGAAGTCGTGTTTCTGGTTATAATGCTGGTGAGTTACCACCTCTCTAATATCCCAAAGTTATTTGAAGCTGTATGTAATGGTGCAACAGTCGTTCTGAGCTAATATTGTGAAAAATAACGCAACAAAAAATACTGCATGGCCTCCCCGGTGGCACAGTGGTCTAAGGCACTGCATCGCAGTGCTAGCTGTGCCACTAGAGATTCTGGGTTCGAGTCCAGGCTCTGTCGCAGCTGGCCGCGACCGGGAGGCCCATGGGGCAGCACACAATTGGCCCAGCGTCGTCCGGGTTAGGGAGAGTTTGGCCGGCAGGAATATTCTTGTCTCATCGCATGCTAGTGACTCCTGTGGCGGGCCAGGCGGAGTGCACGCTGACACGGTCGCCAGGTGTACGGTGTTTCCTCTGACATTAGTGCGGCTGGCTTTCGAGTTGGATGGGCATTGTGTCAAGAAGCAGTACGGCTTGGTTGGGTTGTGTTTCGCAGGACGCATGGCTCTCGACCTTCGCCTCTCCCGAGTCCATACGGGAGTTGAAGCGATGAGACAAGACTGTAACTACTAACAATTCGATACCACGAAATTGGGGAGAAAAAAGGGGTGAAAACATATAATAAATAAATACTGTAAAGTTGCTTAGGAGCCATGAACAGGGAGACCATGTCTATCAGCACCAACTTACTGCCAACTTTATTAGCTAACATGTTACAAGAGACCTTGATGCTAGTCAAAATGATAACCGGCATGACCGCATCCCGTACGACATTCTCAGACAATTCCTTGGGGTCAAAACCATTATGGACATTATGACACAATCTAGCGTGACAGACATCAGATCATCCTGATTACTCATAACGGTGGTGCTATGACAAAATAGCCACCCTGTTAGCGTTATGTGACTCGTAGCATTGACCATCTGCCCTCTGTTGCCCTGAAATATCAGTGTGGGGCCAACAGTGACCCTCTGATTCAAACGCCAAACATCAGTCAGCAATCCAATCAGCTGGGGCAGGGTGAAGAGCTCCTGGCTGTCTGTGTCATCCACTCTCCACTGTATGACCGCTACAGAAAACCATGGTTGCCCATTGTTTCATAATATCATAACAACCTGTTGGATAGTGCTGGGAGTGATGGATATAACATAACTGGAAGGTCGAGGGTATAACTGGTGTTATTTCTGTAATTAAAAAAAAATGGGTTCAAATAAATAACTATTTGAATATATTTGAAATATCAGGGGGATAATAATCCTACAGCACATCATTAGACACATACCTGCATAGATTGGTTGGATAGAATGGGTGTCTGTGTTCAAAAATGTAGAACGATATTTCAGATATTGATCCGTATGATTTGAATAGATAGATTAGGTAGATACTGTAAGGCTCCAATGATAAGGTCACTCACTGGGGTTATTGGTTTGCTATGCATTTTGAAACGTTCAATAGCAGTATGACGTTTCATTTGTTCCCCCTCAGATGCTAAGGGTTTTAGTAGCTATTGATTACGTACATTTAGATTGGTATAATCGATTGAATAAAATATCTCAATCAATATTACCATAGATATAAAGTCGATATTTCCATTTACTTTATATATCTGTGTTCCTTTTACACTCACATTACCTCTTTTTTTTTTAAGCTTCTGGAAAATTCAGCCCTATATCCTTAGAGCTAGTGTTCCTTTTTGTCATTGCGTATTTAACAAGGAATTGGCACACAATCTGCGGTCGTTGTGTCGTGTGGGTTTTGAAATAGTCTGAATCCACTGGGAGCTTCTGAAACGTCTAAATATACATTTCTTCTGCCATTACTGTCCTTGTCTCCTATGCCTCCTTTTGTCTACCACTGAAAATATGATACAAGTGGATTCAAAGGGCTTGATCCCAGGTCGCCCTTCATTTGATATCGGTCTAGAATAGACCACTGTGTTCTTGCCAGGTTTATTAATTCATGAATCAGTTGTTGATGGCACACAGCATATTGCAGGCAGGATGAAACACTGCTGCAGCAGTCAACGTAGGGTTAAGAGTGTTTTGTGTGTGTGTATGCGTGTGTGTGCGTGCGTGTTTGTGTGTGTGAGGACATCTCCACATGACAGCGCCAATCCCTTGGGTGGGGGCAGCGATTCAATTACTGGATGAATCTTTTTTTTCTTGCATCCATCCTTTTTATCTTTCTTTTTTTTCTCTCAAGGAGTTTAGAAGAGTCTAAACCCTAATGGTCTATACTATTTAAATCAATGAATGTGTTGAAGGACAGGTATATTTCTCTCATTCGCTCAATAACTCTCCACATTATACTCTCACTCCCCCTTTCACCTGTCTATTTCTATCATCCACCCCTTTCTTCCCCTCCCATTATTCCTCCTCTTTCGTTTTTCTGAAATCCACCGCTCTAAAGCGGAAATCTCAACCTCCATTATCTCTTCTTCCGTGTCATCCACTCTCCTTCCTTCCTTCCTTCCTTCCTTCCTTCCTTCCTTCCTTCCTTCCTTCCTTCCTTCCTTCCTTCCTTCCTTCCTTCCTTCCTTCCTTCCTTTCTTCCTTTCTTCCTTCCTTTCTTCCTTTCTTCCTTTCTTCCTTTCTTCCTTTCTTCCTTTCTTCCTTTCTTCCTTCCTTCCTTCCTTCCTCCCTACCCATTTTGCCACATTTCTCTTTTTCTCTTATCCCTTACCACACTCCCTCTTTCTCTTTGTCTCTCATTTCCCCCTTTTTCTTACTATCTCTTATCCCTTTCTCCTTCCTGTCCCCCCTCTCTCTTTCCTTCCCCTCTCCTGTCATCATCCACCCACCCTCCCACCGTCCGTCCTGTCTTCCCTTTACCTCCGGTGAGGTGTTGCATGCCCAGGGCGTGCTGCTCTCTCCCAGGCTGAGGTGGCTGAGGTGTGAGGGCACTGTTGGAGCCAACAGTGAGCTTACATGTCTGTCATGTCATCAGTGGAGGGAGGGTCACAGCGCTCTCTACTTCTATGGTTCATATTTTCTCTTGCTGTCACTCTCACACATTCTCTCTCTCACATTCTTTCTTTCCCATCGTAAGATTCTCACTGACACTGTTTCTCGCTCTCTCTCCCTCTCCCCCTGTGTCTACCTTTCTCTTTTACTGGTATTTGTAAAGAAAACATGACCACGAGAGGACCTTGCCTTGCTCCTTCTTTCTACAGGGTGTGACAGCCTTTTCCCACCAAATCCTCAGTATAAACGTCGCCTTTCATCTCACCATCTTTGGCATTAAATCATGAAGCTTTTACATTTGACATTTTAGTCGTTTAGCAGACGCTCTTATACAGAGTGACTTACAATTGGTGCATTCATCTTAAGACAGCTAGGTGAGACAACAACACATCGTATCACATTTTCCCTTAACAAAGTATTTATCAACAAAGTCAGTGCTAGTAGGAAAAGGCAAGTGCCTTTCTTTCTTTATTTGTTGATAATGGTAGAAACAACAATGTTGAATGTATCTTGCTCCTTGCCGGGTAAAGCAATGGCTATATTAAAGGCTAATGCCGACAAGAAAGACGTAATAAATTGGGCTGTTTGAAAGGGGATTATATAAACATTGCCCAATTGTTTTTGCAGGCAACATACCAAGCATTCTATGTGACTGGAGTATTTGTATTTCTCTCTGTCTCTCGCATTCTCTCTCTGTGGGTCTGCATTCACATCTCATTTCCCTCTCTCCACTCTCCTGTATCTCTCTCTCTCTCTCTCTCTCTCTCTCTCTCTCTCTCTCTCTCTCTCTCTCTCTCTCTCTCTCTCTCTCTCTCTCTCTCTCTCTCTCACGCTTCGCCTCTCTCTCTCTCTCCCCCTTCTCTCGGTCTGTAATTGGGCACCCCTGGTTCAAGGATCATTAGCCAGCAGAAATTAGGAAGTGTCATAGTGTTTACAACATCGGTCCCGGGCATCAATAATTCAGACAAAGCTGCACATAAAGCCATTCGGATAATTGTCGTAACCCCAAGACATTCTAACCTCCCCTATTATTGATACTGGTGAGATGTCACGAATCATTCAGGATTATCCGTAATCATAGTAGCATCCACATGAACACAATGAGTCCCACCATAGCGGCGGCATGATTCAGGTCTTCTAGCCCCTTTTAAGGATTGTGTTTTTGAGCTACTACAAACTTCGTCTATTTCTTCCGCATCCATTGGTACCAACCATTAGTATGTGTGATTAACGTGAGCTAAAGCTGTGCTTGTGAGACAAGGGCGTATCCCGAAGGGGGACCCGGGGCCGGGTCTGAAAAAATAAAACATCTGTGGAGTCCGAATGATTTGCACTACAAACTAATAAAAGCTACCTATGAAAGTCTCACACAGTCTCACGAAAACGCACGTGTAACATGTTTTGTTCTATGACGCTCACACGCTACGCAATAGTTGTTAGAAGGTAAGGGGTTCTTCTACATAGACGATCATAGGACACCTCAGGACGTAGTGTCTATAATGCTGTAATAACATGGTTGATGTCCCAAGCTCCAAACTCCACACAGTTGTCACTGACAATTTGGATATTCATTTTTGTACCTACAGAATAATGAGTGCAACTGTTTATGTGAAATAGTTTTGTGTAGCGCTGGTTGTCCTGAAAATAAAATGGTAAAGCACTTCATTGTGAGGCTAAATATAAGGGCTGGACATGCAGATAAATGATAGTCAGATAAATGGGATCTCGGGACTGATAGTGTTATTAATATCGATGTGTTTAGACACATATTCTGTTCTGTTCTCCAAAATGACACAATACATTATTAACCATATATTTATATACAAATGCTTCCAACAAGTTTGTAGTTGCAGCCAACAATTCTGTAGAGTCACAAGCCAACATATTGACTCAACGTTAGCCACTTTAATAATGGACAAATTGATGTAATAAATGTATCACTAGCCACTTTAAACAATGCCACTTTATATAATGTTTACATACCCTACATTACTCATCTCATATGTACAGTGGGGAGAAAAAGTATTTGATTATTTTTATCATAGGTACACTTCAACTGTGAGAGACGGAATCTAAAACAATAATCCAGAAAATCACATTGTATGATTTTTAAGTAATTAATTTGCATTTTAATTACTGGCTCTCACAGAACTGTTAATTTTTCTTTAAGAAGTCCTCCTGTTCTCCACTCATTACCTGTATTAACTGCACCTGTTTGAACACGTTACCTGTATAAAAGACACCTGTCCACACACTCAATCGAACAGACTCCAACCTCTCCACAATGTCCAAGACCAGGGAGCTGTGTAAGGACATCAGGGATAAAATTGTAGACCTGCACAAGGCTGGGATGGGCTAGAGGACAATAGGCAAGCAGCTTGGTGAGAAGGCAACTACTGTTGGCGCAATTATTAGAAAATGGAAGAAGTTCAAGATGACGGTCAATCACCCTCGGTCTGGGGCTCCATGCAAGATCTCACCTCGTGGGGCATCAATGATAATGAGGAAGGTGAGGGATCAGCCCAGACCTACACGGCAGGACCTGGTCAGGACCTGAAGAGAGCTGGGACCACAGTCTCAAAGAAAACCATTAGTAACACACTACGCCGTCATGGATTAAAATCCTGCATCGCACGCAAGGTCCCCTGCTCAAGCCAGCGCATGTCCAGGCCCGTCTGAAGTTTGCCAATGACCATCTGGATGATCCAGAGGAGGAATGGGAGAAGGTTTATGTGGTCTGATGAGACAAAAATAGAGCTTTCTGGTCTAAACTCCACTCGCTGTGTTTGGAGGAAGAAGAATGATGACTACAACCCCAAGAACACCATCCCAACCGTGAAGCATGGAGGTGGAAACATCATTCTTTAGGGATGCTTTTCTGCAAAGGGGACAGGACGACTGCACCGTATTGAGGGGAGGATGGATGGATGGATGGATGGGGCCATGTATCGCGAGATCTTGGCCAACAACCTCAGTAAGAGCATTGAAGATGGGTCGTGGCTGGGTCTTCCAGCATGACAACGACCCGAAACACACAGCCAAGGCAACTAAGGAGTGGCTCCGTAAGAAGCATCTCAAGGTCCTGGAGTGGCCTAGCCAGTCTCCAGACCTGAACCCAATAGAAAATCTTTGGAGGGAGCTGAAAGTCCGTATTGCCCAGCGACAGCCCCGAAATCTGAAGGATCTGGAGAAGGTCTGTATGTAGGAGGGGCCAAAATCCCTGCTGCAGTGTGTGCAAACCTGGTCAAGAACTACAGGGAACGTATGAACTCTAATTGCAAACACAGGTTTCTGTACCAAATATTATGTTCTGCTTTTCTGATGTATCAAATACTTATGTCATGGAATAAAATGCAAATTAATTACTTAAAAATCATACAATGTGATTTTCTGGATTTTTTTTAGATTCCGTCTCTCACAGTTGAAGTGTACCTATGATAAAAAATTACAGACCTCTACATGCTTTGTAAGTAGGAAACACTGCCGATTTTGCAGGTTATCAAATACTTGTTCTCCCCACTGTATATACTGTACTCTATACCATCTACTGCATCTTGCCTATGCTGTTCGGCCATCACTCATTCATATATTTTTATGTACATATTCTTATTCATTCCTTAACACTTGTGTGTATAAGTTAGTTGTTGTGGAATTGTTAGGTTAGATTACTTGTTAGATATTACTGCATGGTCGGAACTAGAAGCACAAGCATTTCGCTACACTCGCATTAACATCTGCTAACCATGTGTATGTGACAAATTACATTTGATTTGAAGCTTGATGTAGTCAATGGGTGCTAGGAATATGGGACCAAATACCAAACTTTTGACTTTATTTATAAGAATCTTTAGAGGTGTCAATAATTTTGACCCCTACCTTTTTGAGGGAAAAAATGTTACTTGTTGTTTAACACTATATATTTCTCTGAGCAATTTTATTAGGATAAAATAATATAATTTCCAAAAATGTTTTTGCATACAATATAGCTCAGTATTTGAATTATTTATTTATACAGTCATTATTGCTCCTCGTTATCAAGGGTGTGTACATACATACACTGCAGAGAAATTGCATGTACTTTTTCAGACTTATTTTTCAGACTGTGGACTGGGGATGGGAATTGGACTTTCTGAGATATAGGGTTCAGCAGGAATGTCTAAAACCGATATATTGATGATGGTGATGCTAATGTTCCCTTGAATTAATGGGCCAGCATTCAGACATCATAATGGATCAGGGCAATGTGAGCGAGCGGAGCACAGAGCAGAGTCTGGCTTCTATTGAATTGATCATCTGCTCCGCCACTGCTGTAGGTGAGAGAGGGAGAAAGAGAGAAAGAAAAGGAGGGTGGGTGGGGAGGGAGGGTAGAGAGAAAGTAAAGTAGAGAGTGTGGGAAATGGGGTGAGGGAAGTAGAGATAGAATAAGAGGGGAGAGAAAAACATACCCTCTGGGCACACCACTTCATTTAAACTAAATTCCAACTAAAAAACGATGTCAGATTTTTGGTTTAGTTGTCAACCAAATGTCTATCACTGCACCTTCAACCATGTAAAAGCACAGCAAAGTTGAAATGGGAATACAATGCCAGATATTTTTTTATTTATACAACAGATTAATGTATTACATATCACTGTGCGTAATCTTATAGCTGAACCAAATGACCTGGATTGCAGTTGAGATTACATTAGAAGTACATGGTGCAAGGTATTCGAGATTCTGCGCAGATTATTTCAGCAATTGTGAATACTTCCACAGACCTGCGACGACCTATACATTCTATCTGGAACATGCGCGCTTTAAATGATTACATAAAAATACATTGTATAGTTACAGTAACCTCAAAATGTGGCCATGGATGTGTTACTCATTTTAAGGTTGAACGTTACATTAGTTTGTAAGATAACCTTAACTTAAGGCTATTTACCCTATTACAAAAGCAATATTGACTTGTGTTTGGTTTGTCAACACAACCAAATATCAACATTTGAGGGAGATGTATCTTCTGATTGGATAGTTCCATCTGTGACATTGCCTGGCTTTCATTCCAGTTTGTCTGCAAAGAATTAGTTTGTAACTGACTTGCCTAGTTCAATAAAGGTTAAATGGAGAAAAAAATCAAGAATAATCAATATGTTAGATTTATGTCTACATCTCAACCAAAAATCCAAGTTAAAGAATAGTACTAAATCCGTGAATCCAACATATCCATTTTTCATTTGAAAACATTCAAGGCGGACTATCAGTTGCACAGATGGAACTATCTAAGCAGAAGATCTCCTTCAAATGTTGAAATTTGGTTGCGTTCACAATTAAACGCAATTCAGCATCACTATCATTCAACTGGAAATCAACCAGAGCTTGAAACCCTTGGCCAATACATAGTGCCTATTTTTTTAGTTGAATCCTGGGTTGAATTGAAACAACAGCTGTTGATGACTTTGCAAATGCTATATAGTCTTAAATAGCATCATTGATGATATACTGTATGAATGACAGAGTATGGTCCCATTTAATTTGCTCTATTAAACCTACCCTTTTGGAATGACTGCAATGGCAACAGTAAATGTATTAGTTGAAGTGGAGATTGCGCAATAATCATTCTCACGATAGCACATTGGTAAAAGTCAGTGACGAGTATCATAGCTAAGCAGGACTGGCCTTGGTTACGAACCTGGATGGGAGGACAAAGGGTAGCTGTAGATGGATCCAGTAGGACGTGCTGCCTTGGCCCAGCCTGTTGTTTTTTCTGATGGTGGATATAACATTGTACAAATTCTACATAATATATACAAGGTATGACTATGTTGATCTTTGGTTAACATGATGACATAATCCTGTGGTTCAAAATGTACCCTCAAAACAACAGTTTACGTTGATGACTTTTTTCAAAGCCAATGCGTTTTCCATGTAGATACCACTTCACAATACACTGACAAATTACTTTGAAACAACGTTGATTCAACCAGTTTGTGCTCAGTGAGTAGTCTTGATTGATTTACTCTCTCTTTGTGAAACACAGAGGTCATTAATTGTTCTTCAGCAAAGGGCACAGGGTCTGTCTGTCCGTCCGCCCGACCATACTATCTGCCTGTGTCTGTCTGTCTATCAGTCTGTCTGCCCCTCCCGTTCTGCCTCTATCCATCTACTGTATATCTATTCTGCCAGTCAGATCTGTCTATATAATAATAGTTTGTCGTATCTCTTCGTACCAAAGTGGTTAACTGGAGTGGATAAGTCCCTTGGCTGTGGCAGACTGATACTGATGGTGACACTCTGAGAACAGTTGGTTGGAAGTAGAGTTTGGATATTTGTTCAGGGCTTTAGTGCATTATCAGAGCCAGAATGTGTCTCTAGTCTAATCTACTGTAAACAATGTTCTATAACCTGTCACTGTGCTCCTCTCTATGCCCTTACCGGCTCTTTACATAACCATTTTGGAAACAGTTGAATATGCTGCATTGAAACAGGCTCTTTCAAAGGTTGAAGAAGAACACAGTCAATTTCTATCTCAGTTGTACCTCACACTTGGAATTTGAAGAAGAGGATTGGGTCATTCCACCAGTTCGGTGGCCTTTTGAGAAGTGTAACTTGGTAAAAAAAAACAACAACTTTGATTTCACCTAATAATCGCCTGCACACGTTTCCACCACAAAACACAAGAAAATGCCCAAAAAGAGTAGAACCACCTCACCTGCTATTACACTGATTTGACTATTAGATGTTAGATGTTTCTTTTGAAAAATATATTAATAATGGAATAGTTTCACTATATTAAAATTCAGTTCAGTTCACGTAACAGGGTTGACCTTTTCAGAAATGACTTTGTCAATGCCACAAGATAACTACAGTGATGTTGAGAACTTTTGGGGGTTAAGTGGGTTAAAATCTTCCTAGAAGTCACAGATGGTGCACGGAGAGACATGTCAAAATGCTGAATTTTGGCACTTTAGCCAGTCTTTATTCAGATTGAAAATCTGATTAATTGAATTCTCCATATTGTATAAATTATAGGGCACTTCTTTTAATAAAACAGGCCTTTAAAATTCAATTCTGGTGCACAATGTCCACTTAAAATATCAAAGAGACGCAAAAAGCACTCTTCATTTAACGACCTGACCACTTGTCAACTATGCTGCAATGAAAAACAAAGAGAAAGTTGTTGAATACATGAACCCTATATTTGCAGAAAAGAGCAGTTGATTATATTGAAACATGTTTCTTTCAAAGGCTAAACAACTAGATTTTCATCTCCGTTATGGTTGCTTCTCTCTACCTCCCGTTCTCCCATACCTCGATCTTCCATGATGACCCGTAATGAGACATTTTTCTTTTATTTCCTTCCCCCGAAGCCCCACATGCTAGCTGGTTCCACCATTAACTTGCATCATGTATCCTCCTTGCCATTCTCCCCTAGCTCCAAGCCATTCCCTGTCAAGAAGACCGAGGCTGTGGCGTGTCACTTTTAATCCTGCTGGTCTGTTCTTGGCCATGTTCCTGTGTGTAAAGGGCTGCTATGCCTGGACAATGATGGCCAGCTTTACAACTAGGCCCATGTTCATTTTAATTGGACCCAATTTATCATGTATCTGAACTCCGACCTCACTCAACTGTGTACAGTATTAGTGTATGGCTGGCTAGTGCACTGCCTGTTTGAGTTGGTTTGTTTTTTTTTCTTCTCTCCCTCTCTTGTTGCGTTCTGGTTTGTGTTCTGTAGCTTTAGATATTTTTGTCAGCTATTGGAGATACAGTAGCCTAGCAGTGTCTTGTGACAGATTGAGTCGTGGAAGAGATGAAGGGAGCAGAGGCTCGGGCGTTTGTTATTTTGAGATTCACTTGTGGAGACGCGATTGATTTTCCATGTGACCGACAAGGGACCTGCTCAACTTTTTCAAAAGGGGGCCTCATGACTTATTCACCGACTGATTCCGGTTGCCTGTCAGTTAGTCTCTCTGCGGGAGAGAGCAGGAGGGAAACGCATGAGTTTCAACTTGCAGACAAAATTAAATAAATAAGGTGAACGAAAGCACATATCGCACTCTTTTTTTTCTTTTCCTTTTTTTCCTTCTCAATTATTTTTTGTGTTTTGCTGTTTTTGATTTGGCTGTCAGTTATTTTTTGTGCTCTGCCATTTTTCTATTTTCTATCCACATTATGTCAGCTTAGTAAAGCTTGTAGCCAGAGATTTTGGGAGGCGCACAAGGAGGTTTTGAGACCTCGTCATAGACAAGCACAGGGGCTTTCATGTGCTTTTCCACATTCATGTGCTTTGTTTCTTTCTGTCACCTGTGGACAGTCAGTTGATAAGGGGGTTCAGTACCTAAGTAACCCGGTGCAATGTAGAGCAGAGAGATTGTGTGTGTGTAGAGGCAGAGTTTAAGAGGGAACTGATTTTCAGTATTTCACTGAAGTTGGACAATGCAGCTTGTTCACAATTTTTGTAGCAATCACTCTACTGTGTCGTCTGAACAAAGAGGAGAATGCCAAAAATGCATGCCTCTCTCTACTACAATCAACCTCTTACATCAGAACTTCTTTTGGAGCTTTTTCCCATTCTCCTATCTACCAGACTCAACTGTATCCACAGAACACAGAACTGCCGACCCGACACTGTAAACAACTCTTACCTTATCAGACCCAGGCAATCCCTAGGTGAAAAAAGAGAAATGCACTGCTTTCATTTATCTGCTTCTCTGCCCTCATATTTAGACTCACGTTGAAGTTTTTTTGTGTTTTCTTTTCAGGACAACCAGGGCTACAAGTAGAACACAAAACAATTTGAAAGTAAACAGTTGCATTCATGAGTTTTATTGACAAATGTAAATTTTAAAAAACAAGGTCCGCCAAGCAAAAACCAGATCGAAAATGTATTTATAGAATGGGGCGGTAGGTAGCCTAGTGGTTAGAGCGATGGACCAGTAACCAAAAGGTTGCTGGATCGAATCCCCGAGCTGACAAGGTCAAAATCTGTCGTTCTGCCCCTGAACAAGGTAGTTAACCCACTGTTCCTATGCCGTCATTGAAAATAAGAATTTGTTTTTAACTGACTTGCCTAGTTAAATAAAGGTAAAACAAAACAAAAAAAATGCTGTAAGTACATAAATTGTTTGCTTAGTTGGAAATATCCAACTAGTCAGTGACAACTGTTTGGAGTTTGTGACAGCAACTATGTGAGCTTATTACAGTATTATAGACACTATGTCCCGGGATATTTTATTTTATTTATTTATTTCACCTTTATTTAACCAGGTAGGCAAGTTGAGAACAAGTTCTCATTTACAATTGCGACCTGGCCAAGATAAAGCAAAGCAGTTCGACACATACAACGACACAGAGTTACACATGGAGTAAAACAAACATACAGTCAATAATACAGTATAAACAAGTCTATATACGATGTGAGCAAATGAGGTGAGATAAGGGAGGTAAAGGCAAAAAGGCCATGGTGGCAAAGTAGATACAATATAGCAAGTAAAACACTGGAATGGTAGATTTGCAATGGGAGAATGTGCAAAGTAGATATAAAAATAATGGGGGTGCAAAGGAGCAAAATAAATAAATATATTAAATACGGTAGGGAAAGAGGTAGTTGTTTGGGCTAAATTATAGGTGGGCTATGTACAGGTGCAGTAATCTGTGAGCTGCTCTGACAGTTGGTGCTTAAAGCTAGTGAGGGAGATAAGTGTTTCCAGTTTCAGAGATTTTTGTAGTTCGTTCCAGTCATTGGCAGCAGAGAACTGGAAGGAGAGGCGGCCAAAGAAAGAATTGGTTTTGGGGGTGACTAGAGAGATATACCTGCTGGAGCGTGTGCTACAGGTGGGAGATGCAATGGTGACCAGCGAGCTGAGATAAGGGGTCTTACCTAGCAGGGTCTTGTAGATGACATGGAGCCAGTGGGTTTGGCGACGAGTATGAAGCGAGGGCCAGCCAACGAGAGCGTACAGGTCGCAATGGTGGGTAGTATATGGGGCTTTGGTGACAAAACGGATTGCACTGTGATAGACTGCATCCAATTTGTTGAGTAGGGTATTGGAGGCTATTTTGTAAATGACATCGCCAAAGTCGAGGATTGGTAGGATGGTCAGTTTTACAAGGGTATGTTTGGCAGCATGAGTGAAGGATGCTTTGTTGCGAAATAGGAAGCCAATTCTAGATTTAACTTTGGATTGGAGATGTTTGATATGGGTCTGGAAGGAGAGTTTACAGTCTAACCAGACACCTAAGTATTTGTAGTTGTCCACGTATTCTAAGTCGGAGCCGTCCAGAGTAGTAATGTTGGACAGGCGGGTAGGTACAGGTAGCGATCGGTTGAAGAGCATGCATTTAGTTTTACTTGTATTTAAGAGCAATTGGAGGCCACGGAAGGAGAGTTGTATGGCATTGAAGCTTGCCTGGAGGGTTGTTAACACAGTGTCCAAAGAAGGGCCAGAAGTATACAGAATGGTGTCGTCTGCGTAGAGGTGGATCAGAGACACACCAGCAGCAAGAGCGACCTCATTGATGTATACAGAGAAGAGAGTCGGTCCAAGAATTGAACCCTGTGGCACCCCCATAGAGACTGCCAGAGGTCCGGACAGCAGACCCTCCGATTTGACACACTGAACTCTATCAGAGAAGTAGTTGGTGAACCAGGCGAGGCAATCATTTGAGAAACCAAGGCTGTCGAGTCTGCCGATGAGGATGTGGTGATTGACAGAGTCGAAAGCCTTGGCCAGATCAATGAATACGACTGCACAGTAATGTTTCTTATCGATGGCGGTTAAGATATCATTTAGGACCTTGAGCGTGGCTGAGGTGCACCCATGACCAGCTCTGAAACCAGATTGCATAGCAGAGAAGGTATGGTGAGATTCGAAATGGTCGGTAATCTGTTTGTTGACTTGGCTTTCGAAGACCTTAGAACGGCATGATAGGATAGATATAGGTCTGTAGCAGTTTGGGTCAAGAGTGTCACCCCCTTTGAAGAAGGGGGATGAACGCAGCTGCTTTCCAATCTTTGGGAATCTCAGACGACACGAAAGAGAGGTTGAACAGGCTAGTAATAGGGGTGGCAACAATTTTGGCAGATAATTTTAGAAAGAAAGGGTCCAGATTGTCAAGCCCGGTCACTGACTGATTTGTAGGGGTCCAGATTTTGCAGCTCATTCAGAACATCAGCTGAGCAGATTTGGGAGAAGGAGAAATGGTGGAGGCTTGGGCGAGTTGTTGTGGGGGGTGCAGTGCTGTTGACCGGGGTAGGAGTAGCCAGGTGGAAAGCATGGCCAGCCGTAGAAAAATGCTTATTGAAATTCTCAATTATGGTGGATTTATCAGTGGTGACAGTGTTTCCTATCTTCAGTGCAGTGGGCAGCTGGGAGGAGGGGTTCTTATTCTCCATGGACTTTACAGTGTCCCAGAACTTTTTTGAGTTAGTGTTGCAGGAAGCAAATTTCTGCTTGAAAAAGCTAGCCTTGGCTTTTCTAACTGCCTGTGTGTAATGGTTTCTAGCTTCCCTGAACAGCTGCATATCACGGGGGCTGTTCGATGCTAATGCAGAACGCCATAGGATGTTTTTTTGTTGGTTAAGGGCAGTCAGGTCTGGGGAGAACCAACGGCTATATCTATTCCTGGTTCTAAATTTCTTGAATGGGGCATGTTTATTTAAGATGGTTAGGAAGGCATTTAAAAAAAATATCCAGGCATCCTCTACTGACGGGATGAGATCAATATCCTTCCAGGATACCCCGGCCAGGTCGATTAGAAAGGCCTGCTCGCTGAAGTGTTTCAGGGAGCGTTTTACAGTGATGAGTGGAGGTCGTTTGACCGCTGACCCATTACGGATGCAGGCAATGAGGCAGTGATCGCTGAGATCTTGGTTGAAAACAGCAGAGGTGTATTTAGAGGGCAAGTTGGTTAGGATGATATCTATGAGGGTGCCCGTGTTTAAGGCTTTGGGGAGGTACCTGGTAGGTTCATTGATAATTTGTGTGAGGTTGAGGGCATCAAGTTTAGATTTTAGGATGGCTGGGGTGTTAAGCATGTTCCAATTTAGGTCGCCTAGCAGCACAAGCTCTGAAGATAGATGGGGGGCAATCAGTTCACATATGGTGTCCAGAGCACAGCTGGGGGCAGAGGGTGGTCTATAGCAGGCGGCAACGGTAAGAGACTTGTTTTTAGAGAGGTGGATTTTTAAAAGTAGAAGTTCAAATTGTTTGGGTACAGACCTGGATAGTAGGACAGAACTCTGCAGGCTATCTTTGCAGTAGATTGCAACACAGCCCCCTTTGGCAGTTCTATCTTGTCTGAAAATGTTGTAGTTTGGAATTAAAATGTCTGAATTTTTGGTGGTCTTCCTAAGCCAGGATTCAGACACAGCTAGAACATCCGGGTTGGCAGAGTGTGCTAAAGCAGTGAATAGAACAAACTTAGGGAGGAGGCTTCTAATGTTAACATGCATGAAACCAAGGCTATTACGGTTACAGAAGTCATCAAAAGAGAGCGCCTGGGGAATAGGAGTGGAGCTAGGCACTGCAGGGCCTGGATTCACCTCTACATCGCCAGATGAACAGAGTAGGAGTAGAATAAGGGTGCGGCTAAAAGCAATAAGAATTGGTCGTTTAGAACGTCTGGAACAGAGAGTAAAAGGAGGTTTCTGGGGGCGATAAAATAGCATCAAGGTATAATGTACAGACAAAGGTAAGGTAGGATGTGAATACAGTGGAGGTAAACCTAGGTATTGAGTGATGAAGAGAGAGATATTGTCTCTAGAAACATCATTGAAACCAGGAGATGTCATTGCATGTGTGGGTGGTGGAACTAATAGGTTGGATAAGGTATAATGAGCAGGACTAGAGGCTCTACAGTGAAATAAGCCAATAAACACTAACCAGAACAGCAATGGACAAGGCATATTGACATGAAGGAGAGGCATGCTCAGTCGAGTGATCAAAAGGGTCCAGTGAGTGGAGAGGTTGGTTGGGGGTCACGGCGATTTAGACAGCTAAATCGGTAGCAAGCTAGCATAGGAGCAAGCTAGCATAAGATGGAGGTCTGTTATTAGCCAACTCTTGCGTTCCGTCAGTAGATTAGTGGGTTTCCGTGTGGTAGAGGGGATGAATCCAAATCACACAACAACAACAAAAATAAAAACAATAGATATAGTTATAGAGGCCCAAGAAGAAAAATAAATAAATAAAAATAAAATAAAAATTGTCCGATTGTCTATTCAGATAGCAGCCGATAAGATAGCCAAAGGCTAGCAGGCCGCAGATGGGCGCCCAGGCAACGTTGCGCCGGAGGAGCCAGCCGGACAGTTCCCTCGGGTAGACAACGTCGGCAGTCTAGCCGTGAAGGCCCGGTGGGGCTCCGCGTAGGCAGCAAAACGGGTCCGGATAGGTGACTGCAGCCCAGGAGTGATTGATGGAACTCTTCAGCTGGCTAGCTCCGGAACAATTAATGTTAGCTCCGGAATCGACGAAAGCCGATAGTCACACGGATAGCAGCTAGCTAGCTGCGAGATCCAGGCATGGACGTCCAGAGCCAGCGGCCAAAATCCATGGACATGGAGAGAAAAATTGGTCTGATATGTTCCGCTCCGAGCCGCGCTGCGCTGCACCGCGCCGTACAAAACTGGCGATAGATTCTCGAGCCAAAGGACAGCCGATGACCACAAACCGTGGTCAGCTGAGTACCAACGATTAGCCAGTAAATAAGCTAACTAGCTTCTGAACTAGCCCCTGAACCAGCTTCAGAGTAGCTTCTGGACCAGCTTCTAGCTAGCTCCCGGCTAATTTCTGGCTAGCCTCTCGGAGGATCACAGATCTGAGGTAAATAATACTTTTTTTATATAAATATAAATTGGTGAAACGGATTGCAGGAGAGTGTTCTGAAGATGAGTTTTTGGAAAATTAAAAATGTATGTGAAAAAAAAGTTGTAAATATATATATATATATACGGGACACGACAGGACGAGGACAAAAATACTTCTGAACTGCTATGCCATCTTGGGAGAAAGATAAAGATATCCAATGACCTTCTATATAGAAGAACCATTACCTTCTAACGACTCTTGTGACTCTTGTAGCTCAAACCGTTCAGACTTTACAGATTTTTTTGTAAGAAGAACCGTTTTTAGTATCAGCCCTTGTCTCACAAACACCGCTCTAGCTCAGCCCCAGTTAATTGCACAGACAAATGGTTGGTATCCACGGATGCAGAAGAAATAGACAAATCCAATGCAAGCAGCAGTCTGTAGCTCAGATATAAAATAAAAAAAGTTCACCCATCAAAATATGGGCCTGTGTGTTTCTCATCCCTGCAGTGAGTCAGGAGTGCCCATGGCGTTAAACTCCTAATTGACCCAGGACAGACCAGGATAACCCAGGGTAAAATCACCAGAACTCGTTTTTTGAGTCTCTGTTGCATGGACTGGACTGGCTTTAAAGGAAAAGCATTGCTAGGAAAGCAGTTTTTTGTCCACACACATTTACGGGTTTGGCTGTGCTATATCTGGGTTTGGAGGTACTCTTTTTTTTCTTATTTTTCGTTAAAATAAAATGGGAATGTCTGTAAATGCAGTTTATAAAAGAGGACAAGATACTGAGCAATATCATAAACCACGATTGAAATTCAATAACTCTGGTCTGCAACTATTAGTTCTGCTCCAAAAAACCTGCTCCGTGTTAATTTAAGTGATTAATTACGACAACAAGAAAGCGTTCACCCTTGGAAAACACTGCAGTGCGCTAATTATTTTTGCGTTCGCTCAACAAAAAATGCAACTGTTCAAATCTGTGTTTTTTCTTCATAATTTGTTCCTTTTTTGAAAAGGCACAGAAATGGACGACTTTACTTGTCTCTTCGGTCTTCAGCAGGGGCCTGAACAGATGATTAGACTAGACCAGAGTAACCTTCATGTTCTAAGTCCGTCCAGTGAAACGCTGATGGTAGCAGACACACTGCTTTATGATGAGGAAATAGTGCCGTCCTTTCATATTTTCCGTAATCTCGTCTGTATTAGCCCTGGTGTTTCCATTAAAGCCCCACACCATGAATTGTGCTGACGGGAACGCTTTGCTAGTTGCGAAAATCCAGGATGAAATTCCAACGGAAAAATAGCAACTCCTAAACCCTCTCATCTTCTACCTGTTGACAGACATTTACTGTAGCTCCTCTCTGTCTCCAAGCCTCTCTAACATGCTTTGAGGCTTTTCACATTTTTGAAAGCTTGGGCTATTTACGTTTTTTCATTTGTTCCCATACTTTCTTGTTTTGTCAATGTTTTGGTTTTCCTTTTCCTTGGCTTGCTTCTAGCTGCTTGTGCTGATAGTTTGTTCTCCACTATAGTCTGCCTCTACTGCTTCCACTAACCCTGCTCTTTTAAGAGACAGCATCATCCTTCTGTTTGTAACAGACATGAGACCATGAGTCAGTTTGTCAAACCTGACTTCTTTGCCATTATATAACAAAAAAGATTAAGAAGAGCTAATAAACTGTAGTTGCTAATAGCTCCTAATATGGAGATTACCTTGTGTTGCACTATGCAGCATCTGTCTGAAATGTGTAATTAAATATGACTTGAACACAAAGTTCGGGGTGCCCCAGGGTACTGTTGATATCTGTGCCTACATCCAGCCAGGTTTTTCATCTCCTCTCAGACTGAATTAAAATAAATAATCATGTTTTATTGTCACATTCACCAGATAGGTGCAGTGAAATGTGTTGTTTTACAGGGTCAGCCATAGTAGTACAGTGCCCCTGGGCCAAATTAGGGTTCAGTGCCTTGCTCAAGGAGACATCAACAGATATTTTTCCTTGTCCACTCAGATGTACAAATCAGCGACCTTTCGGTTACTGGCCCAATGCTCTAACCATTAGGCTACCTGCCGATCTTTGAATCACTTCACCTTTGATCTTATCTTGGCTGTTGTTGATTCACTCTCCCTCTTTGCCTGCCTGCCCTCTCTTTCTCCCTCTCTGTTTCTCTCCTTCATGATCTCGCTCTCTCTCCCTCTCTATCCCTCACTCTCTCTCTCGCTTTCTCTCTCTCTCACTCTCTCTCTTCTTGCTCTCTCGCTCTCCATCTTCCTCTCACCAACACATAAATATCACTACACTTATATAAAGAGATGGGCAACCTTGCCACCAGCTCAGACGAGCAGAGAGAGAGGCGGTCGACTTGGTACACTGCACCACAGGGCTCCACCAATGTAGGCAGTGCAGGTTGGGGGCCACATCTAGTGTCATATAAGGAGATGTGTTTTGTGGGTGTGTGTGTGTCTACATGTGTGTTCTCTTTATTACTTTTTAATGGTGTCTGATTATCCAGTGTTCCTGTGGGCGGGTCTCGACCTCTCGCTGTCATTGCCGCCCACTCTCTCCATGGCTACCAGCAAGCTTCTCCGCTTCTCCGTCTCCGCGCTTAGCAACACCGAACCCAACTCGGGGGGGAAAAGTTTAATGACCACGAATGCGCTCGCCCACCGCGGTCACGAAACTAAACTGCCAATAGCCTTCTCCTAACATTCTCTTCTTCATCATCGCTGGGACGCAACACAGCTCTCTTAAGCTCTCTTTACTTCCTATTCCTTTTTTCATTAAGTGCTGAAATTCTATCTGGAGGCGTGTGAAGTCACAGGTGTCTGGTAGAATACAATAGACCTGTTATGTGAAATGAAGGAACACACTGTCATTGGTTCCAAAAGTGAATATGCAAAGTTGTCAAAGTCAGCATTAACTGCCTCTATCAGCTTGTAGCAGCGTTAGCAGTTTGCAGATATGGGCACCATTTTCTGCCTTGATTCACCTTTGAGGAAAGCAGGTACCGCAACTCAACCTTATAAAACGAAAATAATCTTTGGTAGGCGCGTACAACCAATAGTCCAAGATGAAGGGTGGTGCTTCGATTTATCTGTCTAGAAAGAATCCACAGCAAAAGTGGCACGAGGAAACTCACCATTAACAGTCTCAGATACTTCTCCAAGCGTTTGGGAGGAAAGCATAAAGTGGAGTAGAGTATGTCTCTGGCTTGGTAATGGAGGAATTTAGAACTCAGGTGTTTGAGGTTTTCCCTTTAAAGGCCTTCAGTAATTGGAGTGTCAGTACTGAAGGAATACACATCAAATACACATCAGACTCCCCGCTCCCTCACATCCTTCAGTGGGAGAGAGAAGAGGAGAAAGAGTGAAGGGAGGGAGAGGTAGAGGTGGCTTGAGACAGTAATTACATTTCACTATCACCGAGTAGGCAGCAGTTAAGCCTTGTTCAGTGGCAGTTATTTTCACAGTGCCAGTTATTTTTTTGCATGTCTGACAGCCAAAAACCACATGTAATCAGATATTTCAAGCCACATTTCTGATCTGATTCCTGGCCATGCCACTTGTTTGTTAACGGTCAAATCTGGTGTATTTGCCCTCAAGTGGTTTTTGGACTGTTATTTGGCATATCTTGTTGCTTGCTATCTACTCTGTTGACCGTTTGACAAGAACATGTGGCTAACTAGCTTGTTAATTGTTTACAAACACATTAGTGAATGTGCTAGAACGCTAAACAGCTACCTAGCTAGCTAGTTGACTGCTGTGGCCAAAAAAGACTCGTTTTGAAAGTTGTATCATCTTTTCCTTTGAGGCTTTAAAAGTGTTCATACACTATGATTTTGAACATTCAAAGCAACTGGGAAATGTCCATAGCAGGGATTGTTGTCACCTTAGTTTGCTACATAACTTCTGAAGTAATAGGACGCATGAACACCACCACCAATCAGCCAACGCCGCTGCTCACACACCCGCTGTTACTATGACAACTAGCGTAGCCATGTTAACGAATGACACACAAATCTGATTTGGTCACTTGCAACTTGCTGTTTGGACAGTCAGTATTCCAAAACGATTTGAAAAACAAATCTGATTTGAGCATTAAGGCCTCCAGTGTGAACAAGGCTTTAGAGCTCAAGACCAATTTCACATACAGACCAATGAGTTTCATCACGTCACGCGTTGTCGAACAAAGTCTGTGTGTGTGTGTGTGTGTGTCTTTGTGTGTGTGTGTCTTTGTGTGTGTGTCTTTGTGTGTGTGTGTGTGTGTGTGTGTGTGTGTGTGTGTCTGTGTGTGTGTCTGTGTGTGTGTCTGTGTGTGTGTGTCTGTGTGTGTGTGTGTCTGTGTGTGTGTGTGTGTGTGTGTGTGTGTCTGTGTGTGTGTGTCTTTGTCTTTGTGTGTGTGTGTGTGTGTGTGTGTGTGTGTGTGTGTCTTTGTCTTTGTGTGTGTGTGTGTGTGTGTGTCTTTGTCTTTGTGTGTGTGTGTGTGTGTGTGGCTTTGTCTTTGTGTCTTTGTGTGTGTGTGTGTGTGTGTGTGTCTTTGTGTGTGTCTTTGTGTGTGTGTGTGTGTGTGTGTGTCTTTGTGTGTGTGTGTGTGTGTGTGTGTGTGTCTTTGTGTGTCTTTGTGTGTGTGTGTGTCTTTGTGTGTGTGTGTCTTTGTGTGTGTGTGTGTGTGTGTGTGTGTGTCTTTGTGTGTGTCTTTGTGTGTGTGTCTTTGTGTGTGTGTCTTTGTGTGTGTGTCTTTGTGTGTGTGTGTGTGTGTGTGTCTTTGTGTGTGTCTTTGTGTGTGTGTCTTTGTGTGTGTGTCTTTGTGTGTGTGTGTGTGTGTGTCTTTGTGTGTGTCTTTGTGTGTCTTTGTGTGTGTGTGTCTTTGTGTGTGTCTTTGTGTGTGTGTGTGTGTGTGTGTGTGTGTGTGTGTTTGTGTGTGTCTTTGTGTGTGTGTGTGTGTGTGTGTGTGTGTGTGTGTGTGTGTGTGTGTGTGTGTGGTGTGTTTTTGTGCATATGTATTAGAACGTATTAGAGCAGACAACAAAGATAACTGATTCCACGTGTGTGCCTGCCAGCCTGTGTGCGTGCATGTGTGTGTGTGTAGGAGATGCCAGTCAGTCTGTGCTAGGAAGTAAGGTGGGGGGAAAGGCAGTAGGTAGATGTTTTTACGTTGGGCAGTTATTACTGGCCTGGGAGATTGGCCTCTATACTGTTCTCTCTCTCTCTCTCTCTCTTTCTGTTTTGTAATTCATCACACCGCAGAACAACCATCAGCGCTCTTCAGGGAGTGTTTTGTTCAGTCCTGCAAACGCCTTCACTGTATATATCTGGCCTGCCTCTTTGAATAGTAAAACGTAGAGGGAAAAAATACCCTGCAGGATGAATGGCATACTACTACAGTGCTGCTCAGTATGGGTTTTAGTGATGGAATGTGCTGATGGGAGATTTTTTGCTATTTTGTGTTTTTTCACGATGCTAGCACTAAGACCTTACAAAACGAGCTGTATAAGGCCATAAGCAAACAAAAAATGCTCATCCAAAGGCGGTGATCCTAGTGGCCGGGGACTTTAATGCAGGGAAACTTAAATTTGTTTTACCTCATTTCTACCAGCATGTTAAATGTGCTTACAAAGGGGAAAAACCGCCACCTTTACTCCACACACAGAGACTCTCTCCCTCGCCCTCCATTTAGCAAATCTGACCACAAGTCTATCCTTCCAATTCCTGCTTACAAGCAAAAACTAAAGCAGGAGGTACGGAAGTACCAGTGACTCGCTCAATACGGAAGTGGTCAGATGATGCAGATGCTAAGCTACATGACTGTTTTGCTAGCACAGACTGGAATATGTTCCCGCACTCATCCGATGGCATTGAGGAGTATACTACATCAGTCACCGGGTTCATCAATAAGTGCATCAATGTCGTTGTCCCCACAGTCACTGTACGTACATACCCGAACCAGAAGTCATGGATTATAAGAAATCCCACTATGCCCTCAGACGAACCGTCAAACAGGCAAAGGGTAAATACATGACTAAGATTGAATCCTACTACACCGGCTCCGACACTCGTCGGATGTGGCAGGGCTTGCAAAGTGTTACGGACTACAAAGGGAAGCCCAGCCACGAGCTTTCCAGTGACACAAGCCTACCAGACGAGCTAAACAACTTCTATGCTCACTTCGAGGCAAGCAACACTGAAGCATGCATGAGAGCACCGGCTGTTCCAGACGACTGTGTGATCATACTCACTGTATCCGGGATGCTCGCCTTCTAGGCAGAGTTCCTCTGTTCAGTGTCTGTTCTTTTGCCCATCTTAATCTTTTCTTTTTATTGGCCAGTCTGAGATATGGCTTTTTCTTTGCAACTCTGCCTAGAAGGCCAGCATTTCAGAGTTTCCTCTTCACTGTTGACGTTGAGGCCGGTGTTTTGCGGGTAGTATTTAATGAAGCTGCCAGTTGAGGACTTGGGAGGTGTCTGTTTCTCAAACTAGACACTCTAATGTACTTGTCCTCTTGCTCAGTTGTGCACCGGGGCCTCCCACTCCTCTTTCTATTCTGGTTAGAGACAGTTTGCGCTGTTCTGTGAAGGGAGTAGTACACAGCTTTGTACGAGATCTTCAGTTTCTTGGCAATATCTTGCATGGAATAGCCTTCGTTTCTCAGAACAAGAATAGACTGACGAGTTTCAGAAGAAAGGTCTTTGTTTCTAGCTATTTTGAGCCTGTAATCGAACCCACAAACGCTGATGCTCCAGATACTCAACTAGTCTAAAGAAGGCCAGTTTTATTGCTTCTTTAATCGGCACAACAGTTTTCAGCTGTGCCAACATAATTGCAAAAGGGTTTTCTAAAGATCATTTAGCCATTAAATGATAAACTTGGATTAGCTAACACAATGTGCCATTGGAACACAGGAGTGATGGTTGCTGATAATGGACCTCTGTACAACTTTGTAGATATTCCAATAAAAATAATTAGTTTCCAGCTACAATAGTAATTTACAACATTAACAATGTCTACACTGTATTTCTGATCAATTTTATATTATTCCAATGGACAAAAAAAATGCTGTTCTTTCAAAAACAAGGTAATTTCTAAGTGAACCCAAACTTTTGAACGGTAGTGTGAGAATGCTATTCATTGACTACAGCTCAGCATTCAACACCATAGTGCTCTCAAAGCTCATCTCTAAGCTATGGACCCTGGGACTTAACACCTACCTCTGCAACTGGATCCTGGACTTCCTTACGGGCCGCCCTCCGGTGGTAAGGATAGGCAACAACACATCTGCCACGCTGATGCTCAACACGGGGGCTCTTCAGGGGTGCGTGCTTAGTCCCCTCTTGTACTCCTTGTTCACCCATGACTGCGTGGGCAAGCACGACTCCAACACCATCATTAAGTTTGCAGAGTGGTGGTGCCCTGATCACCGACAACGATGACACAGCCTATAGGGAGGAGGTCAGAGACCTACAAAAAACTATCTCTCAACATGATCAATACGCACCCATTCTCATCGACGGGGCTGTTGTGGAGCAGGTTGAGAGCTTCAAGTTCCTTGGTGTCCCCATCGCCAACAGACTAACATGGTCCAAGCACACCAAGACAGTCGTGAAGAGGGCACGACAACGTCCCTCAGAAGACTGAAAAGATTTGGCATGGGTCCTCAGATCCTCAAAAGGTTCTACAGCTGCACCATCGAGAGCATCCTGGCTGGTTGCATCACCGCCTGGTATGGCAACTGCTTGGCCTCCGACCGCAAGGTGCTACAGAGGGTAGAATGTAAGGCCTAGTACATCACTGGGGCCAAGCCATCCTAGTAAGACTTTTTCTAGACTCCAGCCATCCTAGGTCCAAAAGGCTTCTTCACAGCTTCTACCCCCATGCCATAAGACTGCTGAACAGCTAATCAAATGGCTACCTAGACTATTTGCATTGACCCCCCCCCGGTTTGTTTTTCTACGCTGCTGCTACTCGCTGTTTATAATCTATGCATAGTCACTTAATCCCTACCTACATGTACATATTACCTCAATTACCTAATCTAACCTGTACTCCCGCACATTATTGTTATTTTATTGTTGCTATTTTATTTTTACTTAACTACTTCACTTTCAAGAGCCACCAAGGTCAAAGAGGACTGACTGGGGCACGAGTGAGGTCTCTAGAGCCACATCTTGTAATTGTGTCCTTACGTATTTGACAACTTGTATAAAAAAGTCTAATGAACTTCGTCCTCCATGGAGCCTATTTAAAATGGTGTTGGGGTAATCACGCATTCTATTGTTCCACCTTCATCTGATACTGTAAGTGGGTCACCATCTCCCCGACTGGACCCAGGAATCACACACACGCATGCACACAGCCATGCACACAGCCATGCACACAGCCATGCACACACACACACACACACACACACACACACACACACACACACACACAGTAACATGTATACACACACACACACACACACACACACACAGTAACGTGTACACACACACACAGTAACGTGTACACACACACAGTAACGTGTACACACACACACACATACACACAGTAACATGTACACATACACACACAGTAGCATAATGCATGGCCAATTCATTAGGTCAGAATTGCCTGAATGGGGCCTGTCTCACACACTACAGAGCAGTTTGTAACGTCCCTTATAGCTCCCGTCTTGAACATCCTACCACTCGAACAGAGGTCAATACACACTGCATCAGCCTTTCCTACGAGTCTGTGGCGTGTTACACTACATGATGTTTAAGGACTTAATTTGTGAAGATTTTACTCACTGAAGGGTTTTGTATATGCCGATGATAGGCGCTTAGTTAAAAGTAGTAAGTGCAATATGAAGCTTTTCCACCGGGATTTCTTTGCTTGTCATCACAAGCTGAGGATAGAATTGAATTTAAATTCACTTCTGGGCAGAGTGCATATGAGGTAGCAGGTAGAATGCATACTAAGTAGTGTGCCCTTCAGTGAAGTGCTATGCAGTAGGCGGTCAGGGAGGATTAAGTTTCTCTGACTTGGAGGTGTTATATAGTGAAACTAATGAGTCTATGAGTCTAATGGCTCCTTTTTGTGCGAGGGCCCCGACATTTGTCTTTTTAACAGTGTTCTCTGCCTTTTCTTCTTCCCTCTGCTCTCTTCCCTCACTCTTCTTTTTTGGTCCTTCGATGGAGGCTGATATGGCTTCACGTATTCCTTTAGGTTTCGTATCCCTTTCTTGTGAAAGGAACACATTCAATAATTAAATAAATTAAAGCTCCTCTTAATGTTTTATGAATGGTGTGCTCATTTCGTTCCAGCGAGCTTCACTGCCTGTGTTTTCGGTCTCACTGATCGGGCTTAGTTGAAGATAGTGTGTGGCGCCGGCATTACTTTTCAGGTGAACTGATTAGCTCAAGACTGATCATGGCCTGAAGTCTTGTTGGAGAGACCTGTCTGTTTCAATGGTGTCCGGAGGGACTTGAATTATGGGTCAGCCCATGGAAATCGAATTGGTAGAATAGTTTTTTTTTTAACACTAAGAAAGCCAGAGTGTTAATGTAATTAATGATGCATTCAATTGATCGAGCATTTCAAACCCACCCAGTAGTGCTGCCATGTGTCATTTCAGTCCAGTTGGAATAGAGTGCTTTTTTGTACATTTCTCGCCATATCCCTTTCTTTGTCTCTCTTTCTCTCCCTCCCACCATGATATTATAACCGTCTTTCTACTCATAGTGCATTTCTCCCCTCTCAAACAAACCTCTGACTGTTTCGAGTTGGGCCAGGATGTGCAATGTTTCAGGACTGCTTCGTTTGCCAATTCCTATCTATCCCATTTCAAGAAAATACATGAAAAAATCACATGAAAAAAATAAAGTACCTATACGAAGGTGTTTTATCGGTGGATGACGCACACACACATGTTCTCTAACCTTGAGTGTGAGCTATAGCCCAGCACATCACACAACTAGTGGCTAATGTGTTTGCCCGGCCCATTATGGCTCTTGCCTCCTCTTCCTGTTGGTCTGCCACTTCTCTTTTGATGAGGAAATATTGAGTGGAGGCTGGTAAACCCCTGGGTGGTGTCTCAGCTGCTCACACCAGCGATGTGCTCGGACTGCGAAAACGGGGGAAGGGAGGAGAGGAAGGAGAGGAGGGGACTGGGTGAGAGGGTTTGCAGGCAGGTGGAATTGCTCTCCATCTGTTGGGCTGGAAAACCTGCCTGAGGAAAGAGAAGATGTGTGGGAGGTGAGACGGAGGAGCAGCAAGACGTGGTAATGCACTGTGTGAATGAACAGCGTGCAGAATGCACTGAAGAAAGTTTATCCACAATTCCGGCATGGTCTACACAGTCAATGTGATGGCATAGCAAGGCATCACAATATTGATGCCAACAGTTAATCCTGAGAGCTGGTAATCAATGTAATCAATGGGAAAAACAGTAATATACTATACGTTTCCCATCAGGACATATGGCTTGGGAAACTACTGTAATATACGGTCATAGGCCTTTACCGATTTACCATGAATAAATATGCCCTGGGAAAATAAGACGTTTATAGTTACAGAGATTCTCTGGTACTTTATAGCCAATACTTCTGAAAGTAGGGCTCACAAGCCAAAAGTAGTCCCTGAAAATTGCGTACTATGTCATACAGAATGTGCAGATATGTGCTACACTTCATTGCTCTCGCTCTCTCTCTCGCTCTGCTGTGGGTGCATTATGTGCATCTTGCTAGCTGTCACTCAAATTGCTAAAGGGCTGGCCCACGTGGGTGAAAATGTAGCCCCTTCGATGCTCCTTCATGTTACTGATGTTGAGAGAGAGAGGTTGTTGTCCTGGCACCACACTGCCAGGTCACTGACCTCCTCCCTGCAGGCTGTCTCATCATCGCCGGTGTTCGGGTTTACCACCGTCGCGTCGTCAGAAAACTTGATGATGGTGTTGGAGTCATGCATGGCCACGCAGTCATGGGTAAACAGGGAGTACAAGAGGAGACTAAGCACACATCCCTGTTGTGCCCCCGTGTTGAGGGTCAGTGTGGCGGAGGTAATGTTGCCGACCTTCACCACCTGGGATCGGCCCATCAGGATGTCTAGGATCCAGTTGCAGAGGGAGGTGTTCAATCCCAGGGTTCCAAGCTTGGTGACGAGCTTGGAGAGGACTATGGTTTTGAATGCTGATCTGCAGTCAATGAACAGCATTCTCACATATATATGTATTCCTATTATTTAGGTGGGTGAGTGCAGTGTGGAGTGCAATTGAGATTTCATTGTCGTTGGATCTGTTGGGGCAGTATGAAAATTGGAGTGGGTCTAGGGTGTCTGGGATGATAGCATTGACCTGTGCCATAACCAGCCTTTCAAAGCACTTCATGATTACAGATGTGAGTGCTACAGTGAGGACGGTAGTCATTGGCAGGTAACCTTAGAGTTCCTGAAAACAGAAATGATGGTGGTCAGCTTGAGACGTGGGGATTATAGACTGGGACATGGAGAGGTTGAAAATGACTGAATATGCCTGCCAGCTGTTCGGCGCATGCTCTGATAATGCACCGTGGAATACTGTCCGGACCCGGGGCCTTACGGGTGTTGACCTGATTTAAAAACCTTTCTCACGTCAGCCTCGGAAAGCGAGATCACCCAGTGCCCTGGGTCAGTGGGGGCCCTTGTGCACGGCTCTGTGTTATTTTTGTCGAAGCGTGCATAAAATGCATTGAGTTCGTTTGGTAGAGATGCATCGTTGGGCAGATCACGTCTTGGTCTTCCTTTGTAATCTGTAATGGACTGTAGCCCCTGCCACATGCATCAGGTGTCGGCACCTGGTTAATAGGATTCCACCTTGTTTTTATATATTAATTTGCTTGTTTGATAGCTCTGCGGAGGCCGTAGCAGGACATCTTGTACTTGTTTGTGTCCTCAGTCGAAGCCGCGGGGTTGGCTGCGATCGCCCTGTGTGTTGTAGCTTTAAGCTAAAGTGTTTAGCACCACCTCAGTGTTAATCCAGAGAAACTTCACGTCGGCGATGCAATTCCTTATTTTAAATGTTTACTTTTTTCTACCCCAGTTACGATCTTGTCCCAGGATGGTAAGTGCCGATCTGATGATCGAAGGTTCTTGTCTATCATAACAAATAATCATGGACACATTTAATGCAACAAAAAAAAGGAATGATAAATGCAAAAAAAATCACAAAAATCCCCCCCCAAACACACACAGGCCTAGGCTCACTCTAATATGCATAAGGATGTAAGAGATCCATGAATAAGGCAGAGCGGTTGGCTCACTTAGAGCTGTATCACATGGCAGTGGAGTGTGTCGGAGCAGAGCGCTGCCGTCAACAGCCCAACATAATGGATGGCTGTGGTCGGAGCCCTGAGAGCCCAGGGGTTTCACTGCCACACACACACACACACACACACACACACACACACACACACACATACATACATACATACATACATACATACATACATACATACATACATACATACATACATACTCATGGACACTCATATGCTAGCACATAGCACCTTTTTTTCGAAGAGTGTACAGTTATGTGCATATCTGCATAAACACGCAAACACAGATACCAGTTCCTGCTCATGATGCTTGTGGTTATTTCAAGCGGGCTGCCACCTTAGATGAGCAATTTGTTGTAAGCTTTGAGCTGTTATTTAAAAAATGTATCAGTGCAGGAACCCTTAGTATTTCATCATGTAGATTTAAGGCTATCTACAGCCTACACTAGGAATACATAAATAAATGACGTGTAGTTATTTATCAAATATAAAATGCTATATTGTGTAAAAACACTGCGATCATTTTAACTGTAACGCATGTATGCTGGCAGAGCTGTGTGCGTGCGTATGACATGAGTAAACATGAGAGCTCACTTATTGTGCCATGTTGTTTCACTTCAGTGGTTTTCAATAAGCTGCATTAAGGTCATTGCAGATGTGTATGGGTTGGTGACTGGTTATTGTAGAACTCCCAGACCTATACTGTATAATGAAATCGATTGTTAAGCAGACTCTGTGTGCGAAGGTATTGTGACGTCACTGCTTCTTTTCTTCTCTCTATATTACAACAATAGTATAGCAGTCATTTGTTTGCTCTTTCTTTCTCCTATCTTCTTCGGTGTCCCTTCTTTTGATGTCTAGCCTCTCGCTCCCTTCTCCCTCTCTCTCTCTCTCTCTTTTGTGTTTCTCTCCCCGCTCTCAGAGTATAGATTACCATTGTGTTTGGTCTTTTTTCAGTCTCGTTCGTTCGGGGCACGGTAACGCAGCCTGCTGCCTGTGGTAATTGCGTTTCAAAGCGCCGGGATTAAGGTGACTTTACGCCAGTAAAACAGGAATAAGAGACAAACAACGTTTCAAATGGGTCACACAGATTCGATTCTCTCTCTACCGGCGAAAGAATAAACCTCTCAGTCCAGGAGGAAAAAAGTTTTTTTTTTATGCAATTTCCTCTTCAATTGGGAATCTGATGAATAGGAGGAAACTACCTCTTCAGGCCTCCAGATGCCGCTTGGAGAAATGCTTCCCTATTAAATTGCACAGACGAGAAGACCCCAACTCAATTTAACATGATGGCGATGGACCCGAACGATTTAAAGCGGTGTATAATGAAGACCGATTGCCTAGTCATCTTCCTTATTGTCCAAAGACAGACCCATTCGAGAACTTGTTTTTTTTTGTTTTTACACAGGAAATGTTTGTTCATGTAACAATACATAGGAAGTAAGTGTCGCCTGCTGGGAGAAAGTATTGAAGTTGTTTTTGTGCTGAGTCGTGGAGAGAGCGAGAGAGAGCGAGTTATGGCTTGGAAACAACGATGGGAATAAATTGCAGTGCAGATAACAGAGCCTCAATCCTTACTGTGTACAGCCATAAGAAACTACATTTACAATAAACCCTGATGCCTCGCTGTGTAAGGCCATAAGAAAGTACATTACCCTTTAACCCCAGCATCTATCTGTGTAGTGATGTCTGGTAGAAACTACATTTCCCATAAACCTGGGTAGTAGTGACACTTGGGACACACACTGTAGGTGGTCATGGGCTATGCCAGTTAAATATACTGTATATTTTCTGATATATTTTGAGGCAGTTTGTGAGTCTCTCCTATGACTGCTCTGTGATATGAGCTGGGCAGAAAACAGAAAATACAAAGGGAGAGAAAGGGTGGAGGGATGGAGGAAGAGAGAGAAGAAATATGTCTGTGAGTGCTTGCTTTTGCATGTGTCTCACTGGGCGAAAAGGGTCAGTATCAGGGGATATCTTTCTCTAGATATATCTGACATTTTATTATATATAAGTAGACATGCTCCTGATACTCATGTCCTTAATTTCTTATATTGAGCTAGGATATTTTCTGTAATGGGACAGTTTCTACATGCATCCAATCCAGACCTCAGAAATCTCCCTGCTACCAAATGAGTCCAGGGAGATATCTGGGATGAGATCCCTTCAAGACACTCCCGCTTCCATATTTGTCTAATATTTTAACTCTGGAAAGGGTATGTGTCAATATGCTGACATATCTAAGTCTTTATACTAAGGCATGAACGAATCCACATGCTTTTAGAAATGTATCATATCTGTAGCCCTTACCTGATCATTTATGGATCCGTATTCCTTACATGATATGACATTTTCATCCTCATATGTCTGATTGAAAAGGAGCTAAATCTGACACGTGATCAACGTCCAGCACCCAAAATGTTTTACCTGTTTAGGCACCAAAAATCATTGTGCTTCTTAACATGAAGGTGACATAACTGAGCATTTGCACTACAGTGAATCCTCCTTTAGAAGTTGCGAGCTTATGCCACGGGACTTAGAGGTAATATGTGGTTTAGTATGGTACCCCGCGTCACCACTTCATTGCTCCAGACCAGTGCAAGGGGGAGTTAGATCACTGAATATGCTTTGGCTCCTACTGTGTCTCTAACTGACATTGAAGGGGCGACATAAGCCAAAATAGAAACTGATAATTGTGCACGACTTCAGTATTACTTACTAAAACTTTTGAAAACACTAAGGTTTTCACTATTTAATTTTGTTAGGATTATTTTTCTCTTACTGTTTTAATGTAGGCCACTCCCGACCAGTCACGTTGTACAGCACCTGAGTGGCGCAATGGTTCAAGACACTGCGCAGCAGTGCAAGCTGTGTTGCTACAGTTGTAGGTTCAATACTCGGGGCAGCCTCAACTGTGAGACCCATAAGATGACTGTAGGTTTTTGGTTTTTCTCACTCTAAAAACATAAATAATTCCAAACAACAAACTGGCTTTATTTATAAATTAGTAACAATGTCTCATACCATGTTCAATAATGGCCTTTTTCCTCGCTCATTTTACATAATTTGAAAACAAAATAATCCCCAAAATATGTAAGGGGCATTGCACTAATAATGGCGCTGACTAGGGAAACGTTCCTAATATTCTGTTCTTAGTGCCAGTCTGCACATTCAAACGAAAACAATGTAACTAATAATGGCATCTTTATGCTTTCATTAATAAAATAGTGATAAAAATACTCTTTCAAAATCTGATGTTTATTCAGTTATGTATCCATAATGAATTACTATGGGAATAAATATCACTGAATTACAGAAATATCCTCATAATCCTATATATGCAATGTATTCTATGCTTAAGTACTCTGAAGTGTTACATTTCTAACTCAAAACAGTGTTTCTTCATCAACATCTTGATGCTTTTGTTAATATTTTATTTTATTTATTTCACCTTTATTTAACCAGGTAGGCTAGTTGAGAACAAGTTCTCATTTGCAACTGCGACCTGGCCAAGATAAAGCGTAGCAATTCGACACATACAACAACACAGAGTTACACATGGAATAAACAAAACATACAGTCAATAATACAGTAGAACAAAAGAAAACAAAAAAACAAAAAGTCTATATACAGTGAGTGCAAATAAGGTAAGTTAAGGAAATAAATAGGCCATGGTGGCGAAATAATTACAATATAACAATTAAACACTGGAATGGTAGATCGGCAGAAGATCGATGTGCAGGTAGAGATACTGGGGTGCAAAGGAGCAAAATAAATACATAAATAAATACCAGTATGGGGATGAGGTAGGTGTTTACAGATGGGCTAACTGTTTACAGATGGGCTATGTATATATGTATATATAATAATGATAAAAATACTCTTTCAAAAGGCTGATGTTTATTTAGTTACGGATCCATAACAAATTACTATGGAAAAAAATATCAAACAAATTGTTGCTTACTGGAAAATACTCTTTCAAACACACGGTCACGTTGTACAGCGCCATTATGGCTATAAGCAGGGATATATTTTGGCCTTTATGGGTGGCGCACAATTGGCCCAGCGTTTCTCTCAGTCTAAAAACAGAAATAAATGTTTTGGCCTTTACTCAGATTACAATCGCTCTCTTTTGTTTAAAAAAAAAGAAATAACATCCAAAATGTAATTATATATTATCAAGTTGATGACACAGTCATATAGCCGGCACCTAAATAAAGCTAAGTGATTCACTCATTCATGGCTTTGGATCAAAATAAATTAGTACCAACATTAAATAAATAAATGTTTTGGTTATCCTGCCCTGGACACCATGTACAGTATTATAATAGCCATTATGAACTATTAGCAGAAGAGTATACCTTTACCAACACCTCTCTGTATTTTGATACTTTGTGGATGGGGGCTCTAGAGTGAATGGGGGCTCCCACAGTGCAAAATGCATTGCTACAGATGCAGGTTCGATACCTGTGCCGGCCGCCATCGGTAGACTCATGAGGTGGCTTTTGGTTTTAATTTAGAATCCTCCAATCCTCTATATGTAATTATTGACATAGTCATGTCTTGTTTTTCGATATAAGCCTTCCGTAGGCGACATGAGTCTCACTAGTGTTGAGGTATGTGCTGTTAAAAGTGGTGTAGGTCTTACTTATTTAAAGAGCATATTGAAGTTAGAAGCAATAGGATTTGAAGTAAGAGCCTACAACTTTTTTAGCACTGTTTCACGCTGCTCTCAGGCAAGCATGGGGACTGGTCTTGTTAAATCAAGAGAAGAAAAAAAATCAAGAGATTTTTATTTGCACTTAATCTCCGTTTGGCTATTGATTAGACTACAGTTAGAAAATTAGGGTGCAGAAATGTTACGCTCTTAGTGTAAACTTTTTTAACTAGGCAAGTCAGTTAATAACAATTTCTTATTTACAAGGACAGTCTACTCCTTCCTCCCCGTCAGGGAATTGAACCCCGGTCTCTCACATGCCCTGCCTGCACGACACAGGAATTCTTTAGCTAAATAGCCCAGTACTGTACTCCCGACCATCACGTTGTACAGCACCGTATTTTCCATTCAATCCTAAAGGAAACCCACAGGATTTTTTGTTTTTCTTCGGAATAAAAGCACCATAATATTAATCAAATTAATTAAGCAAGTACCAGTATAAAGTTGACACACCGACTCATTCCAGGGCTTTTCTTTATTTTTTACTATTTTCTACATTGTAGAATAATAGTGAGGACATCACAACTATGAAATAACACATATGGAATCCGTTGTTATTTACAAGGACAGCCTACTCCTTCCTCCCCGTCAGAGGATTGAACCCCAGTCTCCCGCGTGCCTGTGTTCTGTAGTGCATCCGTTATTGAAGGATGTCAAATGCTTCTCAAAGATGCAGCACTAACTAGCATGAATGGTACCAGTGGTTCACACTTAAATAACGTGCCATAGAATTCTGCGGCAACATGCAAGCTGCGCCATAGTACGCTGCAACTTTTAAAGGAGGAACCACTGTATATTCAGTAGTAGGCTACAAGGAATGGAAAAGCAAACATTGTAAAATTTCTACCAAAACATATCTCTGCTATTTCTATTTCAAAATGGCAGCATAGCAAATCCAGAGCTCCAATCACAACACATTTTCTGTAAAGATGCAAACGTAGGCCAATCTATGCTAGAAATGTATTTTATTATTTAACAAAAAATATAAGTTGCACACCCAATACCCCTGCCTGCCCTGTTTGTTATGGACGATGGATGTAGATTGAGTCATTAGCGGAGCAGGCGGTGGTCCCTTGCAGTCCAAACCCAACGTGTTGGTCTGTGATCCACTCTAAACTATCAATGCAAATCATGAATCAAAATTGTGTTGTCATTGCAAGATAATATTGTAATTTTACCACAAGGTAGCTACTCTACCTGCTTCATTCATTACGAGAAAGCTAACTGGAACAAGCTAGATAGCCAAGTTGCTAGTTAGCTAGCTAGCTAAGTTAGTTAGCTAACGTTAGCTATCTTATATTAACCAGTAATACAAAATATGCCCAAGCGTTTTAAAACATTAGCTGTCACCATGAGGCTTGATATTGGGTAAAAAAAATAATTCCTGAAAGGAAGAAAATGTTATTTGTTAGCTAGCTTTTATCCCATTATCAAGCCTAACTAGCTGAAAATATACCCCAGGGGTACGCGCAATGCCATCTGGGGTGGAGGGCGACCGATACATTTTCAATGACTGCCTAGGAACGGTGGGTTAACTGCCTTGTTCAGGGGCAGAACGACAGATTTTCACCTTGTCAGCTCGGGGGACCCAATCTTGCAACCTTACAGTTAACTAGTCCAACGCAATATCGACCTGCCTGTTACGCGAATGCAGTAAGCCAAGGTAAGTTGCTAGCTAGCATTAAACTTATCTTATAAAAAACAATCAATCACAATCACTAGTTAACTACACATGGTTGATGATATTACTAGATATTATCTAGCGTGTCCTGCGTTGCATATAATCTGACTGAGCATACAAGCATACAAGTATCTGACTGAGGGGTGGTAGGCAGAAGCAGGCGTGTAAACATTCATTCAAACAGCACTTTCGGGCGTTTTGCCAGCAGCTCTTTGTTGTGCGTCAAGCATTGCGCTGTTTATGACTTCAAGCCTATCAACTCCCGAGATGAGGCTGATGTAACCGAAGTGAAATGGCTAGCTAGTTAGCGCGCCCTAATAGCGTTTCAAACGTCACTCGCTCTGAGCATTCTAGCAGTTGTTCCCCTTGCTCTGCATGGGTAACGCTGCTTCGATGGTGGCTGTTGTCGTTGTGTTGCTGGTTCGAGCCCAGGGAGGAACGAGGAGAGGGACGGAAGCTATACTGTTACACGGGCAATACTAAAGTTCCTATAAGAACATCCAATAGTCAAAGGTTAATGAAATACAAATGGTGAAGAGGGAAATAGTCCTATAATTCCTATAATAACTACAACCTAAAACTTCTTACCTGGGAATATTAAAGACTCATGTTAAGAGGAACCGCCAGCTTTCATATGTTCTCATGTTCTGAGTAAGGAACTGAAACGTTAGCATCTCGCATAGCACATATTGCACTTTTACTTTCTTCTCCGTCACTTTGTTTCTGCATTATTTAAACCAAATTGAACATGTTTCATTATTTACTTGAGGCTAAATTGATTTTATTGATGTATTATATTAAGTTAAAATAAGTTAATTCAGTATTGTTGTAATTGTCATTATTAAAAAAATAATAATAATAATAAAAAAACACGGCCGATTAATCGGTATCGGCTTTTTTGGTCCTCCAATAATCGGTATCGGTATTGGCGTTGTAAAATCATAATCGGTCGACCTCTAGTCTGGGATACGCCAATTGAAAATGTGATTCACATTTTAAAGTACATTTATATTTTCCAACGGGGCTATACATTTGGGTGAGGTTCTGTTCTCGCCTGAAAAGCCTCGTTTCACTGCCAAAAATTTAATTAAACCATCTAGTGTTCAGCAAAATAACAACACAATGTCAAATTCTGGTAGCCTCGTCAAATAATTAACATCCAATCACATTAACTGTTACGCTCTCACGGGAAACCTTCACTCTTCCACAGACATTCAGAAACAAAACATGACAATATCAAAAGTAAGCCACAGGAGTTTTTTGAGCGAGAATAAAGACAACTTTCCAATAGTAAGACATGTATTAAAGCAACAGATAACATTAATAAGAAGGGGCTAGAAACGTCTTATATGGTGAGCTACTGAGTGGCTAGGACACTTAATACTGAGTGGAGGATTTAATTATTCCTGCTGCCGCAGATATGGCTGGGGGAAAAGGGCCTAAAAAACTATACAGACAATTTCTTCATCAAACAACACTGTTTCATGACGCATCAGTGACATGGCAGGAGATGTTTTGAAACAATTACTGCTTCACATACAAGCCAGTGTATTCTGTGCGTTACAGCCGGATGAGTCAACAGACCTGGCACTGCTCCTGACATATGTCCATTACGTTTATGGGGGTCAATTAAGGAAGAGATCCTTTTCTGGAAACCAGGACAACATGAGAGGATATTTTTAAAGTACTGGACAGCTTTGTGACAACAAATGGACTTTGGTGGTCAAAATGTGTTGGTATCTGTACTGATGGCGCAAAAACCATGACAGGGAGACATAGTGGAGTGGTAATGCACGTGCAAGCAGTTGCTCTTCACACCACTTGAGTAGACTGCAGCATCCACCGAGAGGCTCTTGCTGCCAAGGGAATGCCTGACACATTGAAAGACGTTTTGGACACTACAGTGAAAATGGTTAACTTTGTTAAAAGTAAGGCCCCTGAACTCTTGTGTATTTTCTGCATTATGCAATAATATGGGCAGCGACCATGTAACGCTTTTACAACATACAGAAGTGTGCTGGTTATCAAGGGGCAAAGTATTGACACGCTTTAAAAAAAATTGATAGACAATCTTAAAGTTTTCTTTACTGACCATAATTTTCACTTGTCTGACCGCCTGCATGATGACGTGAATCTCACACGACTGGCCTATCTGGGTGATGTTTTTTTCTCGCCTGAATGATCTGATCTGATCTGTTAGCTACTTGGGATGTACTCTTGATGGAAGCTTGGGAGGTGTGAGAATGGTCAATAAAGTGCTAGGGAAGGTTAAATCCAGGACTAAGTTTTTGGCTAGAAAGTCCAAGCTGCTTGATAAGGACTCCATGAAAGTGCTAGCTACTGCCCTCATTCAATGCCATTTTGACTATGCTAGTACTTCCTGGTTTGGGGTCTTATCTAAACTTATGAAGGGGAATTTCAAGATAGCCCAGAATAAGCTGATCAGGGTAGTATTGAAGGTGAGTCCACGTACTCACATAGGCAGGAGCTGCTTTCAGGAACTAAACTGGCTGCCTGTTGAGGCTAGGGTATCCCAGATTAGACTAGGTTTGGTTTACAGGAGTATTTATGGTCCTGCGCCCAGATATCTCAGTGATTACTTTCCTCGTGTTAGGGATGCACACAATCACAGCACCAGAGCAGGTGTTGCTGGTGTGTGCTTATACAGGTTCAGGAGTAATGCTGGGAAAGGTACTTTCTTGTATACTGGAGCCTCAGAATGGAATGAGTTGCCTCTGTCCATAAAAACAACGTCCTCTCTGGGCAGCTTTAAAAATAAAGTAAAAATATGTCTTCTGTGCACCTATCAATAACCTCTATGATGTAACTGGAATGATGAGATCGATGTTCTTCTTCTCTGTTTTTGTTTTATTATTTCACTGCCATACTGTGTTCGATCTTGTCTAGCCATCTTGTCTCAAGAGGACCACAATGGAAATAAATCCCATACTTTATTGTGTTATTCTCAATGATTTTTATGTCTTTTTCAAGTTTTATGTGTGCTTGTTTTTTCAAAATGGTCGAAATTAATAAACTAAACTAAAACTGAATCTAGGACTACCCGCAACTACAGTTGAAGTCGGAAGTTGGAGTCATTCAAACTGGTTGGAGTCATTCAAACTGGTTTTTCAACCACTCCACAAATGTCTTGTTAGCAAACTATAGTTTTGGCAAGTCGGTTAGGACATCTACTTTGTGCATGACCCAAGTCATTTTTCCATCAATTGCTTACAGACAGATTATTTAACTGTATCACAATTCCAGTATGTCAGAAGTTTACATACACTGAGTTGACTGTGCCTTTAAACAGCTTGGAAAATTCCAGGAAATTATGTCATGGCTTTAGAAGCTTCTGATATGCTAATATGTATAATTTGAGTCAATTGGAGGTGTATCTGTGGATGTATTTCAAGGCCTACCTTCAAACTCAGTCCTTCTTTGCTTGACATCATGTGAAAATCAAAATGAATCAGCCAAGACCCCAGAAAAAATATTGTATACCTCCACAAGTCTGGTTCATCCTTGGTAGCAATTTCCAAACCCCTGAAGGTAACACGTTCATCTGTACAAACAAAAGCAGTCAAGTATAAAAACCATGGGACCACACAGCCATCATACCGCTCAGGAAGGAGAAGCATTCTGTCTCCTAGAGATGAATGTACTTTGGTGCAAAAAGTGCAAATCAATCCCAGAATAACAGCAAAGGACCTTGTGAAGATGCTGGAGGAAACTGGTACAAAATATCTATATCCACAGTAAAAACGAGTCCTATATCGACATAACCTGAAAGGCCTCTCAGCAAGGAAGAGGCCACTTCTCCAAAACCGCCATTAAAAAAACAGACTATGGTTTGCAACTGGAAATGGGGACAAAGATCGTACTTTTTGGAGAAAGGTCCTCTGGTCTGATGAAACTGTTTGGCCATAATGACCATCGTTATGTTTGGAGGAAAAAGGGGGAGGCTTGCAAGCCGAAGAACACCATCCCAACCGTGAAGCACAGGAGGGACTGGTGCACTTCACAAAATAGATGGCGTCATGAGGATGGAAAATTATGTGGATATATTGAAGCACCATCTCAAGGCATCAGTCAAATGGACAATGACCCCAAGCATACTTCATAAGGTTGTGGCAAAATGGCTTAAGGACAACAAAGTCAAGGTATTGGAGTGGCCGTCACAAAGCCCTGACCTCAATCCCATAGACAATTTGTGGGCAGAATTGAAAAAGTGTGTGCGAGCAAGGAGGCCTACAAACCTGGCTCATTTACACCAGTTCTGTCAAGAGGAATGGGCCAAAATGCACCCAACTTACTGTGGTAAGCTTGTGGAAGGCTACCCGAAACATTTGACCCAGGTTAAACAATTTAAAGGCAATGCTACCAAATACTAATTGAGTGTATGTAAACTTCTGAAACACTGGGAATGTGATGAAAGAAATAAAAGCTGAAATCAATCAATCATTCTCTCTAGTATTATTCTGACATTTCACATTCTTAAAATAAAGTGGTGATCCTAACTGACCAAAGACAGGGAATTTTTACTGGGAATTGTGAAAAACTGACTTAAAATTTATTTGGCTAAGGTGTATGTAAACTTTCGATTCCAACTGTATATTCAATGTGGGGGACAAAATTGAGGCTAAGATTAAGAAGTTGGAGCTCTTTTCTGGCTGCATTAACAAGGACAACACACAGGCATTTCCATCATTGTATGATTTTTGTTTGCGTGCAAATGAACTCAAACTTACGGACAATGTCAAATGTGATATAGCAAAGCACCTGAGTGAGCTGGGTGCGCAATTACGCAGGTACTTTCCCGAAACGGATGACACAACCAACTGGATTTGTTATCCCTTTCATGCCCTGCCTCTTGTCCACTTACCGGTATCTGAACAAGAGAGTCTCATCGAAATTGCAACAAATGGTTCCTGAAAATGTTATTTAAATCAGAAGCCACTACTAGAGTTTCTTGCCTTGGCAAATCGCACTGTTAAGACACTGATGCCCTTTCCAACCACGTACCTATGTGAGAGTGGATTCTCGGCCCTCACTAGCATTAAAACTAAATACACAGACTGTGTGTGGAAAATTATTTAAGACTTAGACTCTCTCCAATGCAACCCAACATTGCAGAGTTACAGGTCGGGCAAAAAAGTATTTAGTCAGCCACCAATTGTGCAAGTTCTCCCACTTAAAAAGATGAGAGGCCTGTAATTTCCATCATAGGTACACTTCAACTATGCCAGACAAAATGAGAAAAAAAAAATCCTGAAAATCACATTGTAGGATTTTTTATGAATTTATTTGCAAATTATGGTGGAAAATAAGTATTTGGTCAATAACAAAAGTTAATCTCAATACTTTGTTATATACCCTTTGTTGGCAATAACAGAGGTCAAACGTTTTCTGTAAGTCTTCTCAAGGTTTTCACACACTGTTGCTGGTATTTTGGCCCATTCCTCCATGCAGATCTCCTCTAGAGCAGTGATGTTTTGGGGCTGTTGCTGGGCAACACGGACTTTCGACTCCATCCAAAAATGTTCTATGGGGTTGAGATCTGGAGACTGGCTAGGCCACTCCAGGACCTTGAAATGCTTCTTACGAAGCCACTCCTTCGTTGCCCGGGCGGTGTGTTTGGGATCATTGTCATGCTGAAAGACCCAGCCACGTTTCATCTTCAATGCCCTTGCTGATGGAAGGAGGTTTTCACTCAAAATCTCACGATACATGGCCCCATTCATTCTTTCCTTTACACGGATCAGTCGTCCTGGTCCCTTTGCAAAAAAACAGCCCCAAAGCATGATGTTTCCACCCCCATGCTTCACAGTAGGTACAGTGCCTTGCGAAAGTATTCGGCCCCCTTGAACTTTGCAACCTTTTGCCACATTTCAGGCTTCAAACATAAAGATATAAAACTGTATTTTTTTGTGAAGAATCAACAACAAGTGGGACACAATCATGAAGTGGAACGACATTTATTGGATATTTCAAACTTTTTTAACAAATCAAAAACTGAAAAATTGGGCGTGCAAAATTATTCAGCCCCCTTAAGTTAATACTTTGTAGCGCCACCTTTTGCTGCGATTACAGCTGTAAGTCGCTTGGGGTATGTCTCTATCAGTTTTGCACATCGAGAGACTGACATTTTTTCCCATTCCTCCTTGCAAAACAGCTCGAGCTCAGTGAGGTTGGATGGAGAGCATTTGTGAACAGCAGTTTTCAGTTCTTTCCACAGATTCTCGATTGGATTCAGGTCTGGACTTTGACTTGGCCATTCTAACACCTGGATATGTTTATTTTTGAACCATTCCATTGTAGATTTTGCTTTATGTTTTGGATCATTGTCTTGTTGGAAGACAAATCTCCGTCCCAGTCTCAGGTCTTTTGCAGACTACATCAGGTTTTCTTCCAGAATGGTCCTGTAGTTGGCTCCATCCATCTTCCCATCAATTTTAACCATCTTCCCTGTCCCTGCTGAAGAAAAGCAGGCCCAAACCATGATGCTGCCACCACCATGTTTGACAGTGGGGATGGTGTGTCCAGCTGTGTTGCTTTTACGCCAAACATAACGTTTTGCATTGTTGCCAAAAAGTTCAATTTTGGGTTCATCTGACCAGAGCACCTTCTTCCACATGTTTGGTGTGTCTCCCAGATGGCTTGTGGCAAACTTTAAACAACACTTTTTATGGATATCTTTAAGAAATGGCTTTCTTCTTGCCACTCTTCCATAAAGGCCAGATTTGTGCAATATACGACTGATTGTTGTCCTATGGACAGAGTCTCCCACCTCAGCTGTAGATCTCTGTAGTTCATCCAGAGTGATCATGGGCCTCTTGGCTGCATCTCTGATCAGTCTTCTCCTTGTATGAGCTGAAAGTTTAGAGGGACGGCCAGGTCTTGGTAGATTTGCAGTGGTCTGATACTCTTTCCATTTCAATATTATCGCTTGCACAGTGCTCCTTGGGATGTTTAAAGCTTGGGAAATCTTTTTGTATCCAAATCCGGCTTTAAACTTCTTCACAACAGTATCTCGGACCTGCCTGGTGTGTTCCTTGTTCTTCATGATGCTCTCTGCGCTTTTAACGGACCTCTGAGACTATCACAGTGCAGGTGCATTTATACGGAGACTTGATTACACACAGGTGGATTGTATTTATCATCATTAGTCATTTAGGTCAACATTGGATCATTCAGAGATCCTCACTGAACTTCTGGCGAGAGTTTTCTGCACTGAAAGTAAAGGGGCTGAATAATTTTGCACGCCCAATTTTTCAGTTTTTGATTTGTTAAAAAAGTTTGAAATATCCAATAAAGGTCGTTCCACTTCATGATTGTGTCCCACTTGTTGTTGATTCTTCACAAAAAAATACAGTTTTATATCTTTATGTTTGAAGCCTGAAATGTGACAAAAGGTCGCAAAGTTCAAGGGGGCCGAATACTTTCGCAAGGCACTGTTTGGTGTTCTTTGGATGCAACTCAGCATTCTTTGTCCTCCAAACACGACGAGATGAGTTTTTACCAAAAAGTTATATTTTGGTTTCATCTGACCATATGACATTCTCCCAATCTTCTTCTGGGTCATCCAAATGCTCTCTAGCAAACTTCAGACGGGCCTGGACATGTACTGACTTAAGCAGGAGGACACGTCTTGCACTGCAGGATTTGAGTCCCTGGCGGCGTAGTGTGTTACTGATGGTAGGCTTTGTTACTTTAGTCCCAGCTCTCTGCAGGTCATTCACTAGGTCCCCCCGTGTGGTTCTGGGATTTTTGCTCACCGTTCTTGTGATAATTTTGACCCCACGGGGTGAGATCTTGCGTGGAGCCCCAGATCGAGGGAGAATATCAATGGTCTTGTATGTCTTCCATTTCCTAATAATTGCTCCCACATTTGATTTCTTCAAACCAGGCTGCTTACCTATTGTAGATTCAGTCTTCCCAGCCTGGTGCAGGTCTACAATTTTGTTTCTGGTGTCCTTTGACAGCTCTTTGGTCTTGGCCATAGTGGAGTTTGGAGTGTGACTGTTTGCGGTTGTGGACAGGTGTCTTTTTATACTGATAACAAGTTCAAACAGGTGCCATTAATACAGGTAACGAGTGGACAGAGGAGCCTCTTAAAGAAGAAGTTACAGGTCTGTGAGAGCCAGAAATCTTGCTTGTTTGTACAGTGCCTTGCGAAAGTATTCGGCCCCCTTGAACTTTGCGACCTTTTGTCACATTTCAGGCTTCAAACATAAAGATATAAAACTGTATTTTTTTGTGAAGAATCAACAACAAGTGGGACACAATCATGAAGTGGAACGACCTTTATTGGATATTTCAAACTTTTTTAACAAATCAAAAACTGAAAAATTGGGCGTGCAAAATTATTCAGCCCCTTTACTTTCAGTGCAGCAAACTCTCTCCAGAAGTTCAGTGAGGATCTCTGAATGATCCAATGTTGACCTAAATGACTAATGATGATAAATACAATCCACCTGTGTGTAATCAAGTCTCCGTATAAATGCACCTGCACTGTGATAGTCTCAGAGGTCCGTTAAAAGCGCAGAGAGCATCATGAAGAACAAGGAACACACCAGGCAGGTCCGAGATACTGTTGTGAAGAAGTTTAAAGCCGGATTTGGATACAAAAAGATTTCCCAAGCTTTAAACATCCCAAGGAGCACTGTGCAAGCGATAATATTGAAATGGAAGGAGTATCAGACCACTGCAAATCTACCAAGACCTGGCCGTCCCTCTAAACTTTCAGCTCATACAAGGAGAAGACTGATCAGAGATGCAGCCAAGAGGCCCATGATCACTCTGGATGAACTGCAGAGATCTACAGCTGAGGTGGGAGACTCTGTCCATAGGACAACAATCAGTCGTATATTGCACAAATCTGGCCTTTATGGAAGAGTGGCAAGAAGAAAGCCATTTCTTAAAGATATCCATAAAAAGTGTCGTTTAAAGTTTGCCACAAGCCATCTGGGAGACACACCAAACATGTGGAAGAAGGTGCTCTGGTCAGATGAACCCAAAATTGAACTTTTTGGCAACAATGCAAAACGTTATGTTTGGCGTAAAAGCAACACAGCTGAACACACCATCCCCACTGTCAAACATGGTGGTGGCAGCATCATGGTTTGGGCCTGCTTTTCTTCAGCAGGGACAGGGAAGATGGTTAAAATTGATGGGAAGATGGATGGAGCCAACTACAGGACCATTCTGGAAGAAAACCTGATGTAGTCTGCAAAAGACCTGAGACTGGGATGGAGATTTGTCTTCCAACAAGACAATGATCCAAAACATAAAGCAAAATCTACAATGGAATGGTTCAAAAATAAACATATCCAGGTGTTAGAATGGCCAAGTCAAAGTCCAGACCTGAATCCAATCGAGAATCTGTGGAAAGAACTGAAAACTGCTGTTCACAAATGCTCTCCATCCAACCTCACTGAGCTCGAGCTGTTTTGCAAGGAGGAATGGGAAAAAATGTCAGTCTCTCGATGTGCAAAACTGATAGAGACATACCCCAAGCGACTTACAGCTGTAATCGCAGCAAAAGGTGGCGCTACAAAGTATTAACTTAAGGGGGCTGAATAATTTTGCACGCCCAATTTTTTCAGTTTTTGATTTGTTAAAAAAGTTTGAAATATCCAATAAATGTCGTTCCACTTCATGATTGTGTCCCACTTGTTGTTGATTCTTCACAAAAAAATACAGTTTTATATCTTTATGTTTGAAGCCTGAAATGTGGCAAAAGGTTGCAAAGTTCAAGGGGGCCGAATACTTTCGCAAGGCACTGTAGGTGACCAAATACTTTTTTTCCACCATAATTTGTAAATAAATTCATAAAAAATCCTACAATGTGATTTTCTGTATTTTTTTTCTCATTTTGTCTGTCATAGTTGAAGTGTACCTATGATGAAAATTACAGGCCTCTCATCTTTTTAGGTGGGAGAACTTGCACAATTGGTGGCTGACTAAATACTTTTTTTCCCCACTATGTGCATCTTTTCAAGCACACCCTTCTCATTAACCTGTGGTGAGTTATTCACAATTTTTGATGAACAAATAAGCTTTTATATGCAAGATGGCTCAATAAAGAGCAAAATTATTTATATATTATTATTTTTATTATTTGTGCCCTGGTCCTATAAGAGCTCTTTGTCACTTCCCACGAGCCCGGTTGTGACAAACTCACACTCATTCTTACATTTAATAAATGTATCGTATAGTGTGTTTGTGTGTGGCAGGCTTTCAATGATGGCAAAAAACAACATTTGAGATTGAGCTGACCCTGGTGCTAGAGGGGGTACTCAGCTGGAGGTTGAATGTTTGAAGGGGTACGGTAATATAAAAAGTTTGGAAACCACTGATATAGAGAAAATAAGATTTCCACATAGGCCTTTCAGGAGAACGTAATGAGTCATTAACCGGCCATAAAATGTATGATATCCTGAAGGAATCCAAAAATTATTTGTGCATGAAGAAAAACATGGATTTGACATTTGACAAATTATTGAGCATGTGCTGAAAACTCTGAAATGCATCAGAAATCGTCCTTATTTTCAACATATCAAAAAGCATATCAAGATCTGGATATGAACCTCAGCCAAGAGAACCATATCAGGAAACAACATAGCTTAATATCTTGAATGTGCTGAGAAAACACATATGTGATGAATACAGTCAGTAGTTGTCAACATGAAGAGAGAAAATAGGATGTCACACATCTCAGGAAATACCCATGTGTGATATTCGGAGTAATTCCAATATCATATATGTTTAAAAGACACATCTGGATTCAGAATGTGTCAGAATATGTTGCAAATCTACAAAACTCAAATATGCATTGGAAATGGTCTGTAAAATATAAAAATGTGTCATGTAAAGATATCCTTTTTCGCCCATTGCCTGTGCATGTGTCCTTGTGTGTGTGTGTGTGTGTGTGTGTGTGTGTGTGTGTGTGTGTGTGTGTGTGTGTGTGTGAGTGTGTGCACGTGTGTGTATGATATCTATGATGAGTGTTTCCTATGGTGTGGAGGACATAAGCAGGTCACACACACACATATACACATGCCTCATTCCTGTCTCCGCAGACCCAGAGGATTAATTTAACGAGCTGTCGAACGCTTATCCTTGACAGCCCTCGTTACGAGCGTCATGTAGAAGAATCTCCATTTGACTGCCGCCTGCCGTAACTAATTGACTTATTTTGCCTGTCTAAGCAGTACTGAAAGCTCTCATATTTCATATTCATTTATTTTCTAAGGGAAACGTCAGAAAACTTCAATGATAAGACATAAGAGTGATGCGTCCTCAGAATACCAGCTGGGGGGACGATACTTCCGAGACAATTACGTCCAGTGGATTCAATGTCCCCAATGCCAAATGTGGCACCATTTTAACTTAATTTACTGCTTTAGTTAGCAACTCTTACAACTTTAATAGCTCGAGACAGAGCTTATGTACGATTTGCGCACAGAATGTTATCCCGTAACTGAGATCTCTTCATCTCATTCTAACTACATGATATTTTATCAAGATTGAAGAGGTCATATTTTTTCCCTCTCAGGTCCCCCTCCCCTGCTCGCCTGGCGCAGTAATGAATGCATCAATCTGGCTTTAGCTCGATGCTATGCTTATACCCAAACAGATCGGCCTGTTTGTGTTTTGACTGTAGTCCCTCTGCCATAATTACCAATGTTGTCTGACACTGTATTAGACTGTGTCAGACTCTATTAGACTATCAGACTTTGAGACTATATTGGACTGTGTTAGACTGTGTTAGACTGTGTTAGACTGTGTTAGACTGTGTTAGACTGTGCGAGAGTTTGTTAGACTGTGTTAGACTGTGCGAGACTGTGTTAGACTGTGCGAGTGTGTTAGATTATGCTGTGATAGACTGTGTGAGACCGTGCAAGACTGTGCAAGATTGTGCGAGACTGTGTTGGACCGTGTTGGACTTTGTTCTACTTTGTTTGACCTTTTTAGACCATTCTAGACTGTGTTAGACTCTGTTATGCCATGTTAGACTGTGTTAGACTACATTACATTACTCTGTAAGTATGAGACTGTGCTAGGTGGTGCAAGACTGCGAGTACACATCCACACACACTTTCCCCTCTGCGACCTCCCTCACATAGCTTCTAAAAGCAGCCGTATTGACTTGAGTGCAGTTTAATTTGTCTCCTGGAATGAGAAACAATGCCAGAACGCTGCACTCTCGCCCACATCCAGCTTAATTTAAGGAGGAACCTCAGCCAGTTGTCTTTGTTAGAGAGTAAAAGGTTCTCTCTCTCTCTCTCTCTCGTGAACATGTAACATTGTATCAACTGAACCCTCACGGTTTCCCTCACCAATGAGCTCAGGACAGACAGACAGCTGTATTTGCGTCCTTTTCAGGTGTCCCGACTTTTCTTTCTACAAAAAAGGTAAATTACACTTTTTGGTGTTTTGTAATAGATCATCTTTCCATTCATCATATGGCGCGTGCACAGTCCACTGTTTGGATGGTGGAATTATTTTGGAGTGGACGAACGTGCACAGGTAGCATACTTTTTTATGTGATTTGTTTTGCAATCAGATGAAAACCTCATGACTGGCTGTGTTCATGCCACATTAAAACGTAATACATTTTTACAGTTAAAATACACGTTTTTACTATTATTCCCATGAAAAAAAAATGTATGGGCCTAATAGCGCGTGCACAAATAGGAAGTCCTGTGAAAGAAATAAAGCCCCCCGAATGTCACAGTAAAATTCACACTTTGGCCTGGAGGGATGACAGACATGAGGACAAAAGTACACATGCGCACACGTACAAAGACAGATATAAGCACACACAAACACACGCATGCAGACTCACACAGGCACACACACACACACTCTCGGTCCCACACACATTCACATGGACAAGCCCCCCCCCCCCCCCTTATGTAGCGGTTAGGGAGTGGTGATGGATTGACAGGATAATTGAAGTGAAGCTGGGCTGTGTTCCCTGTGCTAGATGGAGTACTACAAATGAAAGGCACACAGGCAAAACAGATACAGTAGAGGGCAAGAGGGCTGGACACACGCCCACTCACTCAACCATACTATCCCTACAACCCCACCAGAGGAGGAAGAGAGGAGAGATGGGGGACTAAGAGAGGGGGAAGAGTGGAGAGACTGATGAAGGGGAGGAGAGGTGGTGGGGTTGAGAGATTGAGAGGGGGAGAAGAGGTGCGTGGGTGGAGGGAATGAAATAGAGGGAGAGAGAGAGAGATGGAGGTGCGTGTGAGAGCTTGATGGTGAGGGGAGGGAGAGACCGAGGAGACTATTTGAGAGGAGGAGCAGAAAGACAGATTTTGGGAGAGGAGAGATGGGCGGGACCTCGTTAAGACTCCTCGCTCATGTTGGAGCAGCAGGCCGTCCTGTGCTTGTGTGTTGGGGGGGTAGTGTGTCTTTGTGTGGTGCGGAGGGATGGTAGTGTGTGTGATAGATTAACCTTGCACATGTTTGTGAGAGAGACAGAGAGATAATCCCCCAACATGTTTTCCATAATGTGTATGTTGTATTTGATGTTTGGTGTGACATGGTGCTTTTATTGTATTGCAGAGCTCTCCCAGAAATAAGGGAATTTATCTCAGTGATTTATCAGTTAGATGGACATGCCTAATTCTTTTGTATCCTCTATTCTCTTCCATGTGCTGTGGACCTTTGCCACCACCAACTTGCACTGGTATAGGTAAGAAAGTCATTTTAGCTTTCTCTCTACTTTTTGCATCTGTTTGTGTTTTTGCATGCCTGCATGTGTGTGCGTGCCCAAACGCATACGTGCGTGCCTGCATGCTCATCTCTGTATGCATGTGTGTATCTGAGAGACAGCCAGAGTCTGGTAAGGGCTTGTGCTCCCCAGCATGTTGACAGTGAACATGGCAGTTCATTAATCCGCCTAAATCCAAAGTTATTCAAGTGTGGATTCTATTTTCACATTCCCTATTGGTTCCTCTTTGTGGATTAAGCAGTAGTTCAAGAGCGAGTGGCAAGCTCTTGCCCATTGCCCAGTACATCTTATAACTATAATTGGCTTGTAATGGATTTGGGGTCGCCTTTGCATCAGTGATACGGCTGGGTCTGAGGGCGAAAAGATGACTGCTTTTGAGCCTCTCTTGTTTTGTTTTTTTATTTTATTTTATCCAGCACATGTTGGAGCCTCTGGTTTTTGGATAATTCCTCTCTTCTCGACACAATGTCATTTTTATCCCTGTGGTGGTGCGGGGTGGAGGAGGAACGTGACGGGGCTGGAGATTCAACATGTCATGTGTCAGCCAGGCTTAAGGCCTCTGTCACCACCTATGTCGCTACCGCCAAGAACCCCATTCTCTCTATCTAGTTGAGGCCATGTGGAGGGCTCTGTCCTTACTTATTTTCTTGATTATTTCCTTTCAAGTTGTCTTTTTCATGGTGGAGGGTTTATGTACTGTTAGTTTAGCGGTACCCACTTTTTTTTCAAAGTTAGGGAGGAAGAGGACAGAGTTTTAGTTTCCTGGGGGTTTTGAACGGTGTGGTGTGCGCGGTGGCTTCGCAGCCTAGCGCGGAGGAGGCGCTGTCGTTACGGCATGGGTTCAGGTATGTTCCTGAGATTGGAGTTAAGGTGGAGAAGGTTCTGCTTGCAGTCGGCGAACAGGTAAGAGCTGAATTTATACATTCCACATCCAGAATGATCCAAGCTGTGGTTGTGTTCATGAACAGAGTAAATTTGGTGGGTAGGCTCATTGCCAGTGGAATATTTGTAAGCAACTTGGGTGGTAGTTGCGAATCTGCCTTCGTTTATTGCGGATGATCAAATCTGTGAAGAGCTCGTAAAGAGTCCGTTTGGTAAGTTTGCTAGCAGTTTTCGTGTACTGTCGGGAGGTTTTCATGCAGAGGCTGTTAAGCTTGTTGTTTTGTTCCGGAGGAAAGTGTTAATGTTTCTGAATAACAATGAGCAACAGTTAAAAGTGAGGCATGGGGGGGGGGCTCTACGTTGGGTTTGCCAGCACAGACACTCTACGGTGCTTTGAGTGTGGGGATTTGGGGCATAAGAGCTTTGCATGCCCACAAAGGCCGTAAACAAGGTGAGGGTAAAAGCGCCATATGGGGACATTGAGGTCAACGTGCAAGGGGCCATGAGACTCAGTCAGCAGAGGCTGGGCCTAGTCATGCTATAACTGGTGGTGTAGATGAGACTGGGCCTAGTCATGCTAGAAATGGTGGTGTAGCTGAGGCTGGGTCTAGTCATGTTATGGATGGTGGTGTGGTGTAGCTGAGGCTGGGCCTAGTCAGGTTATGCCAGTGGATGAGTATAGTGGGGAAGGGCAAGTGACTAGGGGAGGTGGAGGAGGGTGTCAAGCGGAAGACGAAAAAGGAGGAGAAGAAAGAAGCTGGGAGGGGCGAGGCTGGTGTGGTCAAAATCACTAAGGGACCTTTGCCTGGTGCTGGGGGGAAGGCCCCGACTAGTGAGAAAGGGCAGGTGGTCAGGATGAGAGATGGAGATGAGAAGGAGGAAGGTGAGTCTGAGGAAGAGGACGGTGAGGAGGCTTTCTTTTCAGACTCCTCCTCAATGGGTCCAGTCAGGCAGAGGGGTCAAAGTACACGGTGAGGGAACTGTTAAGGTTCCTGAATGAGACTAAAGGGAAAAAGGTTAATCTTTAAGATTTTTTTTGCGATCTGGGAAAGTTTGTAAGATCAGTACAACACGGTATGAAAATTGAAGGGCATGGTGTCCTCTCAAGCAGGAAACGTTTTACGTTGAGGAAGTGGGTTGCAACCATGTGTAAGGGTCTACCTTCAGATGCTGTTTAAAAAAAAATGTCTGGCACTGGGGCTTTTTCTTTGCTGGCTTTTCTCCCACTTCCTATGGAGACTCATCGGGCAGGCTTGCTTAATATAAATGGCACAAGAGATACAGGAAAGAGGAGTATGTTGGGTGAATATGTAAAATAAACAAAGGTGTTGTTTCTGCAGGAGACTCATAGTGATGTGGTGAATGAAGACGATTGGGGGCTCTGGTGGAAAGGGGCAAGTGTTCTGAGCCATGGAACAAATGTTAGTGCAGGGCTGGCGGTCTTTTATGCACCTGGTTTGGCCGTAAACAAATGCTCCTCAAAGGAGGTGTGTAGGGGTAGACTGCTTGTAGTAAAAGCAGAAATTAACAACCGGGTTTTGTCCTTATAAATGTGTATGAACTCAAGCGTAATATCAGTGAAGTGGTTGTAGAGCTGGTGGGGCAAGGCAATGTAAGTCTCCGGGCTAATTTAGCTGAATTACATAGGGACCCAGGTTAAAGCAAAGGGAGCAGTGGTAAGAGCTAGGTTCTCCATGCTCAAGGAGATGGATGCTCCCAGCTCCTTCCTCTTTGGTTTGGAAAGACAGAGCGGTGGAGCCAAGGGTACGCATTGTCCACGGCTGTCGGATAGGCGGGTGACCTCTGTGGTGGGGGAGATGCGGGACTGGACTGTGGAGTTTAATACTGAGTTGTATAGGCCAGAACTGTGTGATCCTATGTGTGCTCAGGTTTTGTTTGCACAACTCTCTAAGCTCTCTCTGCCACTGAGGGATAAAATGGACATTCCCCTGTTGTCCCATGAACTGGCAGATGCCGTAACCCAGATATCCCCCGCCCGTGCACCGGGGATGAATGGACTCCCAGTGTAGTTTATAAAAAATTCTGGGAAATTATTTAGACAAATTGTATTTAACCTTTATTTAACCAGGAAGAGATTGAGATTTGAAATCTCTTTTTCAAGAGCGTCCTGGCCAAGATAGGCAGCACCAAGTCATTACACAATTACAGACAGACAACATGAAAAACTACAGGTAATCTAGTAAAAACAAGAGTATTACAGAATCATAAAACGGCAAATTTAAAACATTGACAGGTGAAGGAATCAGCCTCAAATTCCTTCATCAATGATTTAAAAGCATCAATCATCAACCAGTTTAAAAGTATTTTGTAAGGCCTTCCAAGACGATGGTGCAGAGGACATACAGTGCCTTGCGAAAGTATTCGGCCCCTTGAACTTTGCGACCTTTTGCCACATTTCAGGCTTCAAACATAAAGATATAAAACTGTATTTTTTTGTGAAGAATCAGAACAAGTGGGACACAATCATGAAGTGGAACGACATTTATTGGATATTTCAAACTTTTTTAACAAATCAAAAACAGAAAAATTCGGCGTGCAAAATTATTCAGCCCCTTTACTTTCAGTGCAGAAAACTCTCTCCAGAAGTTCAGTGAGGATCTCTGAATGATCCAATGTTGACCTAAATGACTAATGATGATAAATACAATCCACCTGTGTGTAATCAAGTCTCCGTATAAATGCACCTGCACTGTGATAGTCTCAGAGGTCCGTTAAAAGCGCAGAGAGCATCATGAAGAACAAGGAACACACCAGGCAGGTCCGTGATACTGTTGTGAAGAAGTTTAAAGCCGGATTTGGATACAAAAAGATTTCCCAAGCTTTAAACATCCCAAGGAGCACTGTGCAAGCGATAATATTGAAATGGAAGGAGTATCAGACCACTGCAAATCTACCAAGACCTGGCCGTCCCACTAAACTTTCAGCTCATACAAGGAGAAGACTGATCAGAGATGCAGCCAAGAGGCCCATGATCACTCTGGATGAACTGCAGAGATCTACAGCTGAGGTGGGAGACTCTGTCCATAGGACAACAATCAGTCGTATATTGCACAAATCTGGCCTTTATGGAAGAGTGGCAAGAAGAAAGCCATTTCTTAAAGATATCCATAAAAAGTGTAGTTTAAAGTTTGCCACAAGCCACCTGGGAGACACACCAAACATGTGGAAGAAGGTGCTCTGGTCAGATGAAACCAAAATTGAACTTTTTGGCAACAATGCAAAACGTTATGTTTGGCGTAAAAGCAACACAGCTCATCACCCTGAACACACCATGCCCACTGTCAAACATGGTGGTGGCAGCATCATGGTTTGGGCCTGCTTTTCTTCAGCAGGGACAGGGAAAATGGTTAAAATTGATGGGAAGATGGATGGAGCCAAATACAGGACCATTCTGGAAGATAACCTGATGGAGTCTGCAAAAGACCTGAGACTGGGACGGAGATTTGTCTTCCAACAAGACAATGATCCAAAACATAAAGCAAAATCTACAATGGAATGGTTCAAAAATAAACATATCCAGGTGTTAGACTGGCCAAGTCAAAGTCCAGACCTGAATCCAATCGAGAATCTGTGGAAAGAACTGAAAACTGCTGTTCACAAATGCTCTCCATCCAACCTCACTGAGCTCGAGCTGTTTTGCAAGGAGGAATGGGAAAAAATTTCAGTCTCTCGATGTGCAAAACTGATAGAGACATACCCCAAGCGACTTACAGCTGTAATCGCAGCAAAAGGTGGCGCTACAAAGTATTAACTTAAGGGGGCTGAATAATTTTGCACGCCCAATTTTTCAGTTTTTGATTTGTTAAAAAAGTTTGAAATATCCAATAAATGTTGTTCCACTTCATGATTGTGTCCCACTTGTTGTTGATTCTTCACAAAAAAATACAGTTTTATATCTTTACGTTTGAAGCCTGAAATGTGGCAAAAGGTCGCAAAGTTCAAGGGGTCCGAATACTTTCGCAAGGCACTGTAAAAGCCCTTTTACCAAATAATTAGAATAACTGGACTGGACTTCTTCTGCGTGTTGCGTGAGTGCGTCGGGGTAGGAGAGTTGCCAATGAGGTGTCTTCGGGTGGCTCTGACTTTCCTGCCCAAAAAGGGGACTTGTGTGAACTTAAGAACTGGAGGCCTGTGGCATTGCTCTGTGCAGACTACAAGAAAAATAAGGTCCTCGCTAACAGACTGAAGTCCCATCTGGACTCTATAGTGCACAAGGACCAGACGTATTGTGTACCAGGATGCTCAATCACAGACAACTTGTTCTTAATCAGGGACAGGGAGTTTCTAATGTGAACTTTATACTGGTTTATACTCATAAACACTCTTAAACCTCTGTATTAAGGTGAGGAACATTATTAGCCTAACATGACTGAAGTCACATCAGTGGCAGGGGTACATGGGGTGGAGAGTACAGTGGGTTTTAGATAGAGGGGACTCTATAAACTCCCAGTACCAAAGAGGTCAGGGGACCTCCAGTGGAGGGTTCTACATGGAGCCCTGGCCACTAATAGCTGGTTGGCACGGGTCGACCTGGGAGTCAGACAGGGGTGTCCTTTCTGTGTCATGAGTGAAACTGTGCATCATGTGTTTTCTGTGTGCACCAGGTTAATGCCATTCATGGCTCTGTTGGAATGTCTGTGTGAGAGGTTGTGTAATTACAATGACGGCCTACCCCAGCCAAACCCTAACAACGCTAGGCCAATTGTGTGCCGCTCTGTGGGACTCCCAATCACATCCGGTTGTGATACTGCCTGGAATTGAACCAGGGTCTGTAGTGACACCTCTAGGATTATGATGTAGTGCCTTACACCACTGTGCCACTCCGGGTGGAGTGTAATGTCAGGATGTTTATAATGGGGTACATGTATTCGAATAAAAATAGAAAAAAAATGCTAAACGTGTGTTGTTGAATTTTCTGTTTGCTCAGGCAAAGTTTGCTCTTTGGATAGCAAGGAGGAACAGGGTCAAAGGTAACAGACCCTTTACTATTATTTAATGGGATGATCTCTGCTCGCTTTAGGGTGTAATTTGAGTTCCATCAAATTATAAAAAGTATGGAGATGTTTCAGGAGATATGGTGTGTCGGGGAGGCCATCTGTATAGCTGGGGAAGATGGGTTGGATATACGGTAGTAGAAGTGGTGGGGTTTTGGTTATTGGGATGTGTGATGTTGTAGAAGTGGTGGGGTTTTGGTTATTGGGATGTGTGATGTTTTGTATCGTGGGGTAGAGGGCAATGTGAGTATACAGCACAGGGGATTTTAGTTTTTTAAAGTGCGGTCGGGTAGGGTGGGGGGTGGTGTTGAGGTTTTAAAGAAATGCCGATGCATCATTAAAGACAAAGTCAAGTCTCTCTCTCTCCTATTTCTTGCCCTCTGCTCTTTCTTTCTCTCTCTCTATTTCGTCTTTACAAACATATTTTTCTGTCTCTCTCTCAGGAATTCAATATGCAATATTGAACGGTACCTACAGTGGTATTCAACAGCATACATACAGCACATGTTACTAATAGGCGTGAAACACTTGCCACCTCTAAGGCTGAGTTCACTAATTGTTTTTTTGACCAATCAGATCAGCTCTGAAAAAGAGCTGATGTGATAATAGCTGATGTGATTGGTCAAAAGACCAATTAGTGGAAAATAGGTCAGAATTGGGCTGCCTGTGTAAACGCAGCCATACACACACACATAGCACTCTAATTAAAATGACGACTCTCTTGCCACTGCTAGACAGATACAACATAACACACAATAGACACACAACACACACTTATGTTTAAGGTCAGAGGGTAATGGCAATACAGTTTCCACCTACATGACTTTGTGTGACAGAAGAGTTCTCAAACTTCACGGAATGTTGCTAATCGAAATGTAGCATACCAGCTTCTGTATGGTTCATTTACATTCTGGCACACCTCATAACGTAATGTATTGAAGTACACACACACACACACACACACACACACACACACACACACACACACACACACACACACACACACACACCAGGGTGTAATGGCCCAGCCCAAACTAACGAGACTGGAGTGTGCTACCTCGTTTTCATCCCAGAGTCTGATGGTCCATGGCCAATTATCACTTGGGCTAACGAGCTGGTCAATTAAGGATGCTCACTTATGTTCATTTAAGATGCAACGCCATAGAAGATGCCTGCGTCTAAATGATGGAAAGACACTCACACGGTAGGACAGAGAGTGGTGCAGCGAAACAAGATGCTGAAGGGACAGACTGTGTTTTCTGTGTTACACTCTATGCCCCCTGTGGTTTGTGTGTATGTTTTGCAAATACTGAATGTCTCTGTGTTTTTGTTTGCTCTCCAAACCATCTGTGCATTGTAATATGATCTAAAATTATGTCTTGTGATGTTTTTTGTTTGTGTTACGAAATGAATCTGTGCAATCTGCGTGTTAGAGTCTGGCCTGGTTCGGGGCGAGATCTGAGTGATCTCTATTTGCGGTGGTGAGCCTCCCCAGTGCCACTCAGTCACTGTCCAGTGGTCCAGTTGAACGCGTGACCAACCCTTTGATCTTCTCTTCTTGTTTTCTGCCCTCTCTCTCTCTCTCTCTCTCTCTCTCTCTCTCTCTCTCTCTCTCACGTACACAGACACACTCGCTTTCTCCTTCTTATTGACCCATCAATAAGGGTCCATGTGGACTGAAGCTCACACTCACTGTTCATCTGTAACGGCTGCTCTAAATAGACAGAATGCATTAAAAATCCCCACTGGGCCATAATGATGGCACAAAATGAAATACCATCCCACTGGGCACACAACTTCATTTCAACGTGGATAATTGTGTAATATTTGTTGAGACATTTGTCAATGAAATTACAACCTATATTCACACAATCACTATGCTTTCAACCATCTAAAAGCACAACCAAATTCCAATGGAAAAACAATGTCTGATTTTTGGTTAAGTTTACATTTACATTTTAGTAACTTAGCAGACACTCTTATCCAGATCGACTTACAATTAGTGCATTCATCTTAAGATAGCTAGGTGAGTTATGTCATCATGGACATCAACCACCCGAGCCAAGGCCTGTTCACCCCGCTATCACCCAGAAGGCGAGGTCAGTACAGGTGCATCAAAGCTGCCACTGGGAGACTGAATAACAGCTTCTATCTGAAGGCCACCAGACTGTTAAATAGCCATCACTAGCCATCACTAGCCAGCTACCACCCGGTTACTCAACCCTGCATCTTAGAGGCTGCTGGCCTATGTACATAGACATGGAATCACTGGTCACTTTAATATTGTTTACATACTGTTTTACTAATTGTATATGTATATACTGTATTCTACTGTATTTTAGTCAATGCCACTGCGACATTGCTCGTCCTAACATTTATATATTTCTTAATTCCATTCTTTACTTTTAGATGTGTGTGTATTGTTGTGAATCATTAGATACTACTGCACTGTTGGAGCTAGGAACACCAGCATTTCGCTACACCCACAGTAACATCTGCTAAATATGTCTATGTGACCAATGACATTTAATTTGATTGGATTTGAGACAACAACGCATCACAATCGTATCAAGTACATTTTTCCTCAACAAAGTATTTATCAGCAAAGTCAGTCCTAGTTGTAAAAGACGTGTTTTATTATTGACATTTTAGATTCACATCTCCAACTCAATAGAATAGGACAAAATAAAATCAAACTTTAAATGCACTGCAAATAACATGGGATTTGATTTAATTGAGATGGAGAGCCACCAAATTCGTTTTGTATTTGTAGACAAACTGGGATTAAAGCCAGACTAAGTCAGTGGCACAGATGGAACCAAACACAATTCAATATTATTAAATATAATTTAATTTGAATTCAACCAGAACTTGAAACCGTAGGACTATTCTATTGTCAATTATTTTTTATTCTGTGTTGAACTCAAACATTTGCTGTTGATGACTTTATAAATGCTATATAGGCCTACATAGCATCATTGATGATTGACAAAGTATGGTCACATTTAATTTGCTCTGCTAAACCTACCCTTTGGAATGATATTGATAAGAAAAGTGAATATATTTAGTTAAGTGGAGATCTCTGTTATCATTCTCACGATATCACATTGGTAATAGTCAGTGACAAATATCATAGCTAGGTTTGGTAATAACCAGCAGCATACCACCCTGCATACCACTGCTGGCTTGCTTCTGAAGCTAAGTAGGGTCAGTACAGTCGCTGGAGGGTCAGTAGGGTCAGTACGGTCAGTTAGTCGCTGGATGGGAGACCAGATGCTGCTGGAAGTGGTGTTGGAGGACCAGTAGGACGCACTCTTTCCTCCAGTCTAAAAAATATCCCAATGCCCCATGGCAGTGATTGGGGACACTGCCCTGTGTAGGGTGCTGTCTTTCAGATGGGATGTTAAACGGGTGTCCTGACTCTCTGAGGTCATTATAGATCCCATGGCACTTATTGTAGGGGTGTTAACCCTGGTGTCCTGTCTAAATTCCCAATCTGGCCCTCAAACCATCACGGTCACCTAATAATCCCCAGTTTACAATTGGCTCACTCATCCCTCTCCTTTCCCCTGTAACTATTCCCCAGGGTGTTGCTTGTTCTCAGTCAGCTTACCTAGTAAAATAAACCATGGATTGGAGACCAAAGGGTAGCTGTAGATAGATCAATTCTCCAGTAAGAAGTGCTGCACAGACAACAACAAAATATTCTGATAGTGGATATAATGTAGAGAATATGATGTTGTTTTAAAGATATAAATTCAACATATTTTATACAAGCTTTGTATATGTTGAAATTTGGTTACCATAATCCTGTGGGGTATAATTTCACTCTCAAATCCAATGTATTTTCCATGTAGATTCCACATCATAATACGTTGACAAATTACGTTGAAACAATATTTCAACCCTTTTCAACCATTTGTGGCCAGTTGGATATCCTTTGGGGAAAAGTTGAATTATTAGTATCAGATTACTTTTTTGTACTTAAAGGCCCAGTGCAGTCAAAAACATGATTTCCTGTGTTTAATATATATTTACACACTATGGGGTTGGAATAATACTGTGAAATTGTGAAAATGAGGATAATGCCCTTATATTGGAAGACCTGTTTGAAAAGACCACCTGAAATGTTCCGCCTATTTTGGTGGGATGGAGTTTTGGCTTTCCATGGTAACATCACCATGCAGTAAATTAGTTAATTGACCAATAAAAAAGAGTTCCAAACCTCTCTACCAATAACAGCTAATTTTATATTTTCTGTTCCCCGCTCAAACCACTCCCAGATAATTCTTGCTTGAGAAAATACCATTTGCTAAGAAGCTATTTTTTGTTTCTTTTCGACCAATTTAATTGAAAACAACACAGTAAGGTATTGAATTGTTACCCAGAAATGATTTCATATTTTGAGATAAAAACTTTGGTCCTTTAATATTATTATTCACGTAGTCATTAATGTGTATGATGAACACTGGTTTATTTATTTTATTTTTGCATGCATAACAATGAATGAGTATTTCATTGAGTGCTTACCTGTTCGGTGTGTGAGAGGAATAAAGCAGTAGACAGAGCCATCTCTAATGGACATCTCACCTTTGCCCCCTGTAGATAATTTAATAATCCAATCATGTGGCCAGTATCTATCTGTGACCATGACAACGGAATATTAACACACCTCAGAGTCTTAGTCCTTGACATATAATAATACATTTTTAAACCCATAGTGATATTCAGTTATGTGGTAGAATGGTAATCACTCTCTTCCCATCAGTAATTTAAGAGCAGGGTAGGCCGATGGGCCAGTCTTTCCTGCAAAGGGCCGACGTGGCTCTGGGCGCAGATTCAACTTATCAACGTCTATAATGCGATATTAATTAAATCAGTAGTGTTGCTGCTGGGCTGGAACCAAAGTTGGCACCCACACCACACCAGCCGTTTGAGGATAACATTGGCCAGAGTCTCATAACACTGTTATGACATTGCCCCACATAGCTCTTGATGGCCAGTGTCACACCTCCCCCCTCAACCTCCTCCAACTCTCTCTGTTTTCCTCTTTAAGTGAGACTGCCTGCCTGGCGTAGCCTAAGTAAGTGAACTCCTTCTTTTTAACACCCCAAGAGAGAGCCCATTATGATATGTACTGACTCTCCCTTTCCCCCCATTGTCCCCCTATTTTCTATACACACTGTGATTTAGGCTCAAATCAATTTAGCTCCCATTAGCACCATCCAACCTCCTCCTGCCTTAGATTGGTGAAGCACAGTGGTGTACTAACGCTAATGCTACCGCTAATACGCTAGTCTCCTCCAACGCACTGCGTCAGCCATATTGTGTTGCAAATGAAGAGCCACGGCATTATGATGAATGACCCGTTTGATAGCGGCTACATTAAAGCTACATTAGCTCACCCCCCCTTCACCACCACCCCTCCATCTTTCTATCTATCATATTCCTCATGCTCCTATTCCCCCTCTCTGCATCAAACAAAACTGCCAACTGTTATAGTTCATCATTTATTTATGCATGGCATTTATTGTTGTGTTTTTATTTGGGCCTCCTATTAATCACTTGCTTAAAGGCAGGAGATTGTCGCCTCGCACTCTAGTGCTCCGTCTCTCTCTCTAACTTTTACTCTTTTGCCCTTCCTTTTCTCATTTTCTCTCCCATTCAACCTCTCTCTTTCTCTCTCATCCTCCTCCTCTCCTCCGGTGGATAAAGGGGAAAGGACTTTGAAGGGAAAATTAATGAAGGAACCCCAGGTCCTCGGTGCAGTAGTTTTTTGCAGAGCAGTGATTATCATATGATTATTAGTGATGGACAATTGGCCTCCCAGATCTTCCATTATGAAGGCGCTCTCAGGGATCTCATTAGCTGTCTCAGTGTAAAGGAGAAAGAGTACGTCGTTCTGTTCAGGCCTAGTCCACTATCCGCTCTTATTCTGCTCTGATCTATATAGACTCTAGGGAATTACGTTCGATCACTAGGGCCTCACTTAGCAAGGCTGGACTAAAACACTGTGAGGATGCATAGAAAAAGTGTATGAATTAGTAAGAGTGCTGCAATGTGTTCAGCCTTATAGTGTGTAAGAGGATAGGCTTTTTGATTGCACTAAAGCACGGTGAAGCTACATCGGAAAAGTGACTTAGTAAGAGTTCTGCAATATGTTTTAATCTGCATTATGTAAAAATATGTTTTTTGTTTATATTTTCATTGCATTTTTTTGCAACAAATAACATTAGCAGCGTCGAATCTGGAGGCGATTATTATTGACGTTCAAGGGAAGATTTCTAGCCTCTGATGTTGTTTGCATTTGTTTTTCTCTCCGTCCGACAGGTGCATCCATCATCAAAATGCAATTTCATTTTTTTCTACCTCTCCTCCTTGCCATTGATAAAGTTGCTGACTTGCACCAATCCTCCAGGTGGGATCGATACCCTGTTTGCAGTAATAACGGCCTGAATGCACAGTACCCCTGCTGCTTGAGGTGACACCCTCCAAGGACGAGGACTGTGGCGCGTTACAAGAGGCCTGCGCTGTTGAGCATAGGACGCATGCTTGCCTTATTCACACTATAGGGCCAAACTGAGGCCTATAGTGTGAATCCGGCATCTGTGTGTATGTACCTGGCTCCTCTACATCCATTGACAACTTAAGGAATATGATGGCTCCCAGGATGTGGATGTGGCCTCCCAGGCCACATCCAAAGAGGTTATTAAGTTAGAAAGTACAGGAATAAATATTGGATTGGTGTAAAATAGCTTCGCTAATTTAATTGAAGACTGCTGCGTGTTTTTGCCCTCTCGGATTAGTTTGGAACTCATTTGGCTTGAGGTAGTTCTTACCCAGCAAGGTTCTTACTAGATTCATCCTTAGTCTAAGGAGTTACAGGTTTAGGTAGATACCGTACACATAAACCAATAAAGTGAGCCACAACAAATGGATGTGACCAAAAATGTTTTGTCGTTCAGTCTCGTACAGGGCTTTTTTGTTGTACAGTGTATCAATAAAGTCTTATGTCCTACTTCTTCTCTTGACCTTGTCTGCTATCATTGTTCATTTAGAGCTAACATCACACATTAAAATATACTGGCCCTTGTGGTTGAAATGATCTTTCTGAAAAGAATCGTTGTCCTTGGATGATAACTTCTGATTTTTTTGGGCAGGCAACTGAAATGTCTCAATATACTTCACAGTTGACTCCTAATAAGTGCACTTTGGGTAAGTGAACTCTGCTGGTGATATCCATGCCCCATTTTGGTGCACATTGTCACAACAGGCCCACAGCATTGCATTCATCAATCGACTGTATATCAATTTATCAATCGCGTCAGACGTGTCAAGATGCCATTGTGCCCTAAAACAGAAAGTCTGAATAACTCAACATCGCCGAGCAGGATAAAGATGTAAGATAGACAGGCAGTCGGGCCCCAGCTATAGCTGCTTCTTGCGAGCGTCATTTGTTTTTCACGTGGGCGGAAAAGATTAGCCGAGTGAGTGATGGAGGCAACCTTGATCAGCCCTTTCACTGGATCCGGACATATATCAGATCCCACTGCCACTCCCGCACAACCATCAACCAATCACCGGCCCGGAACGTGCATATTTACCCTGGGTAAACACCCCTGTTTTTCACCCCGCCGTCAGCGCGCGGTGACGAGACTATATGAGGCATCGTTCGCCATACGTTCACTGTAATTGCCAAGCGGGATGATGACTGGGGGTAGTTCCCCCCCCCCCCCCCCCCGCCTAAAAACGTCAAGGAGCCATTCCCGAGGAGAGAGAGAGCGAGAAGAGGGGGAGTGGGTCGGTAGAAGATAAATTCTGCTGCTTTTCTTTCTTTTTTTCATTACGGCTTGCCCTTATTAAACTGCCAGGGTTTGAGTTGTTTGAATTCATCAAGTCGATCCGAATTAGCTGCAAGTCATTTTGCCGAAACGGGCAAAACCGGAAGCGCTTGCGGAGATGGAGAGGGTGAATCAGTTGACTGAGCAGGGAATGGAGGGAATTGAGCAAGGAGCTGAGTGGAAGGATACAAGGGGATAGGGAAATCTGCTAGTCTCATTAGTTGTACTAATGATCATAGGGACAAAATGCACATATCACTACTGCTTTTATAATGGGGGCTGGGGATAAAGTCATATGGCACGGTCCAATTGAGATTACATGGAGGAGTGAATTATAAACCCTGAAGGTTCTACTCTATGGTTTCTATACTGAACAAAAATAAAAACGCAACATGTAAAGTGTTGGTCCCATTTTTAATAAGCTGATAGAAATATCCTAGAAATGCTCCATACGCACAAAAAGCTTATTTCTCTCAGACTTTGCCCACAGACTTTATTACATCCCTGTTAGTGAGCATTTATCCTTTGCTAAGATAATCCATCCACCTGACAGGTGTGGCGTATCAAGAAGCTGATTAAACAGCATGATCATTATGTAGGTGCACCTTGTGCTTGGGGACATTAAAAGTGCCGTTTTGTCACACAGATGTTTTGTCACACAGATGTCTTGAGTTTTGCACACTCCCTCCACCAGAGATGTTGCCAGATCATTGAATGTTTGTTTTAGAGCCCATAGTTTTAGAGAATTTGGCAGTACGTCCAACCGGCCTCACCACTGCAGACCAGGTGTAACCACGCGAGCCCAGGACCGCCACATCCGGCTTCTTCACCTGCGGGATTGTCTGAGACAAGCCACCCAGACAGCTGATGAAACTCTGGGTTTGCACAACCAAATAATTTTTGCACAAACTGTCAGAAACCATCTCAGGGAAGCTCATCTGCGTGCTCATCTTCCTCACCAGGGTCTTGACCTGACTGCTGTTCGGCATCGTAACTGACTTCAGTGGGCAAATGCTACCTTTGATGGCCACTGGCACACTGGAGAAGTGTGCTCTTCACGGATGAATCCCAGTTTCAACTGTACTGGGAAGATGGCAGACAGCATGTATGGTGTCGTATGGGCAAGCGGTTTGCTGATAATGTTGTGAACAGTCTGCCACTGTAACGGTTGTCTGTTGTGGAAGAAGGTAAGAACAAATGTGCAGCGTGGTAAGTATACATTATGCCTTTTAATGAAAACGAATACTCGAACAAAACAACAAAAACGATAAACGACACAGTTCTGGATGGTGAACATACACTACAGAAAATAATCACCCACAACTCAAAAGTGAAACCAGGCTAACTAAGTATGGTTTTCAATCAGGGACAACGATTGACAGCTACCTCTGATTGAGAACCATACCAGGCCAAACACAGAAATCCCAAATCATAGAAAAAAGAACATAGACAACCCACCCAACTCACGCCCTGACCATACTAAAACAAAGACATAACAAAAGAACTAAGGTCAGAATGTGGGGTTATGGTATGGGCAAGCATAAGCTACGGACAACAAACACAATTACATTTTATCAAAGGCAATTTGAATGCACAGAGATACCGTTGGTAATTGTTGTTGTTCCATTCATCCACCGCCATCCCCTCATGTTTCAGCATGATAATGTGCGGCCCCATGTCACAAGGATCTGTACACAATTCCTGGAAGCTGAAAATGTCCCCAGTTCTACCATGACCTGCATACTCACCAGACATGTCACCCATTGAGCATGTTTGGGATACTCTGGATCGATGTGTAAGACAGCTTGTCTTTGCAGCCATTGAAGAGGAGTGGGACAACATTACACAGGCCACAATCACAGCCTGATCAACTCTATGCGAAGGAGATGTGTGTCCATGTATGCTGATGATTCAACCATATATGCATCAGCAACCACAGCTAATGAAGTCACTGAAACCCTTAACAAAGAGTTGCAGTCTGTTTTGGAATGGATGGCCAGTAATAAACTGGTCCTGAACGTCTCTAAAACTAAGAGCATTGTATTTGGTATAAATCATTCTGTAAGTTCTAGACCTCAGCTGAATCTGGTAATGAATGGTGTGGCTGTTGAAAAAGTTGTGGAGACTAAATTACTTGGTGTTACCTTAGATTGTAAACTGTCATGGTCAAAACATATAGATTATATGGTTGTAAAGATGGAGAGAGGTTTGTCTCTACTAAAGAGATGCTCTGCGTTTTTGACGCCACACTCCAAAAAGCAAATCCTGCAGGCTCTAGTTTTGTCTTATCTTGATTATTGTCAAGTCGGGTGATCGAGTGCTGCAAGGAAAGACCTAGTTAAGTTGCAGCTGACCCAGAACAGAGCGGCACGTCTTGCTCTTCATTGAAATCATTGTAATTCAAAAAACAGATAAAGCAACACCTCACAACACCTCTCCCCTATTTGACCTAGATAGTGTTTATGTATTAATATGTATGCTACGTGTGCCTTTTGAAAAAATGGATGTAGTTCTGTCCTTGAGCTGTTCTGGTCTTTTCATGTTCTGTATTATGTCATGTTTTACCCCTTATTATCCTCAATTTTGTGGTATCCAATTGGTAATTACAGTCTTTTCCATTGCTGCAACTCCCTTACGGACTCGTGAGAGGCGATGGTCGAGAGCCATATGTCCTCTGAAACGCGACCCTGCCAAGCCGCACTGCTAGTCACCATGAGGGTAATTATTACCCCCAGAGTCCACGCAACATGGGACACACTTTTTAGATGAAAAGGAGGTGCATCCTATTTGCTTCGCCCGTGCGCCTCTCACGGTTAGGTTCTCATACGTTATAGCCCCTCTCTTTACAAACTCTAGAGGGTATGGTCCTGTCTCATAGGCCTGTTTAGCTTGATGGCCCTCCAACCTGCACTTGCTTGATGGTCCATACCATGCAGTTATATATGTGTTGCCTTTCTTTTAGTGTATTGCCTGTTTTACTATCATCCTGAGCTCAGGTCTCCTTAAGAGAGTCATAGTTAAAGACCGCCGTTTACCTGCGCTTCATTGAATTTCTTCACTTTGACACTGGGCAGAAATCACATTGTGTCAACATTTACCTCGGGCCTTTGTGATGCTTTGTTTTAATTAAACAGTTGGATTCCCCTGGTCCGCACCATTTCTAAGTCGGCTGCTAGGCGCCGGCCGGAGACCCTACGTGAACGGTGCTGGCGAGCACCGTAGCTAGGGAAATCAGTGAAAAGGGCCCAGCACGCTACCAGAGTCACCGCCACCGACCGCCGGACCCAACCTCCCACCGGCCCACCGGCGGACACCGAAACCCCACATGAGAGCCCTCGAGACAGGCCGAACAATGAACTTCCAATGGTGTCTAGAGGAGGGCGATGGAGCGACTGCTCCCCCAGCCGTGGCTGAGCCCCGCTGCGCACCCCCGCTTCGACCCCAGCCCGACCGATCCTGCCCTTAGAGCCAATCCTTATCCTGAAGTTACAGATCTGAGTTGCCGACTTGCCTTACCTACATTGTTCTAACATGCCAGAGGCTGTTCACCTTGGAGTTCTGCTGCGGATATGGAGAAAACACAGTCCAACTGACGACCAAAGTCCACTTGCAGGCGCCCGGCCCACCACAAGGAATCGCTAGAGCATGATGAGACAAGGAAATCCCGGCTGGCCAAACCCTCCCCTAACCCGGACAGCGCTGGGCCAATTGTGCACCGTCTCATTGGTCTCCAGGTCACAGCGGCTGTGACACCTCCTGGGATTGAACCCAATGCTGTAGTGACACCCCGCTGCACTAGTTGGGAGGCCCCCATGTTTCATGTTTTGTATGGACCGCAGGAAGAGTAGCTGCTGCTTTCGCAACAGCTAAGGAGGGTCCTAATACCCCCCACCCCCACCAAAAAAAAAGAAAAGATCTGTCGCACTGCAGTCACACCAGATACTGACTGATTTTCGGATCCATGCTCCGACTTTTTTTTAAAGGTAGAGTATCTGTGACAAACAGAGGCATATCTGTGTTCCCAGTGATGTGAAATCCATAGATTATTGACTCATTTATTTATTTAAATTGACTGATTTCTTTATAAATTAACTTTGACTCAGTAAAATATGACATTTTTGCATGATATGTTTACATTTTTTTTCAGTGTATCGTTTGATTTACACAAGATGCCTACCACTTTGAAGGTGCAAAATATTTTTTTGTGTGTGTGAAACAAACAAGAAATAAGGCAAAAAACAGAACTTGAGCATGCCTAACAATTCACCCCCCCAAGTCAATACTTTGAAGAGTCACCTTTTGCAGCAATTACAGCTGCAAGTCTCTTGGGGTATGTCTCTATAAGCTTGGCACATCTAGCCACTGGGATTTTTGCCCATTCTTCAAGGCAAAACTGCTCCAGCTCCTTCAAGTTGCATGGGTTCCGCTGGTCTACACTATTCAAGTGTTGCTTTAGCAGTATGCTTAGGGCTATTGTCCTGCTGGAAGGTGAACCTCCGCCCCAGTCTCAAATCTCTGGAAGACTGAAACAGGTTTCCCCTCAAGAATTTCCCTGTATTTAGCGCCATCCATCATTCCTTCAATTCTGACCAGTTTCCCAGTCCCTGCCGATGAAAAACATTCCCATGCTTCACTGTGGGGATGGTATTCTCGGGGGGATTGAGAGGTGTTTCGTTTGCTCCAGAATTTGTGTTTTCCTTGATGGACAAAAAGCTCAATTTTAGTCTCATCTGACCAGAGTACCTTCTTCCATATGTTTAGGGAGTCTCCCACTTGCCTTTTTCTTTTTCTTTTCTTTAAGCAAAGGCTTTTTTTCTGGCCACTCTTCCATATAGCCCAGCTGTGTGGAGTGTATGGCTTAAAATGATGGACAGATACTCCAATCTCCGCTGTGGAGCTTTGCAGTTCCTTCAGGGTTAGCTTTGGTCTCTTTGTTGCCTCTCTGATTAATGTCCTCCTTGCCTGGTCTGTGAGTTTTGGTGGGCGGCCCTCTCTTGGCAGGTTTGTTGTGGTGCCATATTCTTTCCATTTTTTAATAATGGATTTAATGGTGCTCTGTGGGATGTTCAAAGTTTCTGATATTTTTTTATACCCCAACCCTGATCTGTATTTCTCCACAACTTTGTCCCTGAACTGTTTGGAGAGCTCCTTATTCTCATGGTGCCGCTTGCTTGGTGGTGCCCCTTGCGTAGTGATGTTGTAGAGTCTGGGGCCTTTCAGAATAGGTGTATATACAGTGCCTTGCGAAAGTATTCGGCCCCCTTGAACTTTGCGACCTTTTGCCACATTTCAGGCTTCAAACATAAAGATATAAAACTGTATTTTTTTGTGAAGAATCAACAACAAGTGGGACACAATCATGAAGTGGAACGACATTTATTGGATATTTCAAACTTTTTTAACAAATCAAAAACTGAAAAATTGGGCGTGCAAAATTATTCAGCCCCTTTACTTTCAGTGCAGCAAACTCTCTCCAGAAGTTCAGTGAGGATCTCTGGATGATCCAATGTTGACCTAAATGACTAATGATGATAAATACAATCCACCTGTGTGTAATCAAGTCTCCGTATAAATGCACCTGCACTGTGATAGTCTCAGAGGTCCGTTAAAAGCGCAGAGAGCATCATGAAGAACAAGGAACACACCAGGCAGGTCCGAGATACTGTTGTGAAGAAGTTTAAAGCCGGATTTGGATACAAAAACATTTCCCAAGCTTTAAACATCCCAAAGAGCACTGTGCAAGCGATAATATTGAAATGGAAGGAGTATCAGACCACTGCAAATCTACCAAGACCTGGCCGTCCCTCTAAACTTTCAGCTCATACAAGGAGAAGACTGATCAGAGATGTAGCCAAGAGGCCCATGATCACTCTGGATGAACTGCAGAGATCTACAGCTGAGGTGGGAGACTCTGTCCATGGGACAACAATCAGTCGTATATTGCACAAATCTGGCCTTTATGGAAGAGTGGCAAGAAGAAAGCCATTTGGAACTCCCCATACCGGATCCGGTATCAGGAATACAGACTCAAGCTCATTACCATAACGCAACGTTAACTATTCATGAAAATCGCAAATGAAATGAAATAAATATGCCATCTCGCAAGCTTAGCCTTTTGTAAACAAAACTGTCATCTCAGATTTTCAAAATATGCTTCTCAACCATAGGAAAACAATAATTTGTGTAACAGTAGCTAGCAAACAAAGGATTTAGCGTTAGCATTAGCGTTAGCATCCAGCACGCAACATTTCAACAAAAACATAAAAGCCTTCAAATAAAATCATTTACCTTTGAAGAACTTCTGATGTTTTCAATGAGGATACTCTCAGTTGGATAGCAGATGCTCAGTTTTTCCAAAAAGATTCTTTGTGTATTAGAAATAGCTCCGTTTTATACATCACATTTGGCTACCAAAAAAAAAACGAAAATTCAGTCCTCAAAACGCGAACTTTTTTCCAAATTAACTCCATAATATCGACTGAAAACATGGCAAACGTTGTTTAGAATCAATCATCAAGGTGTTTTTCACATATCTCTTCATTGATACATCGTTCTTGGACACATGCTTTCTCCCCTGAATCAAATGGTAAAGTGGAAGCAGCTGGCAATTGCGCACCGAATTCGACGCAGGACACCAGGCGGACACTTGGAAAATGTAGTCTCTTATGGTCAATCTTCCAATGATATGCCTACAAATACGTCACAATGCTGCTAAGACCTTGGGCGAACGACAGAAAGTGTAGGCTCATTCCTTGCGCAATCACAGCCATATAAGGAGACAATGGAAAACAGAGCTTCAGAAATTCTGCTAATTCCTGGGTGATGCATCATCTTGGTTTCGCCTGTAGAATGAGTTCTGGGGTACTTACAGACAAAATCTTTGCAGATTCTGAAACTTCAGAGTGTTTTCTTTCCAAAACGGTCAAGAATATGCATAGTCGAGCATCTTTTCGTGACAAAATATCGCGCTTAAAACGGGAACGTTTTTTATCCAAAAATGAAATAGCGCCCCCAGAGATCCAAGAGGTTAAAGATATCCATAAAAAGTGTCGTTTAAAGTTTGCCACAAGCCACCTAGGAGACACACCAAACATGTGGAAGAAGGTGCTCTGGTCAGATGAAACCAAAATTGAACTTTTTGGCAACAATGCAAAACGTTATGTTTGGCGTAAAAGCAACACAGCTGAACACACCATCCCCACTGTCAAACATGGTGGTGGCAGCATCATGGTTTGGGCCTGCTTTTCTTCAGCAGGGACAGGGAAGATGGTTAAAATTGATGGGAAGATGGATGGAGCCAAATACAGGACCATTCTGGAAGAAAACCTGATGGAGTCTGCAAAAGACCTGAGACTGGGACGGAGATTTGTCTTCCAACAAGACAATGATCCAAAACATAAAGCAAAATCTACAATGGAATGGTTCAAAAATAAACATATCCAGGTGTTAGAATGGCCAAGTCAAAGTCCAGACTTGAATCCAATCGAGAATCTGTGCAAAGAACTGAAAACTGCTGTTCACAAATGCTCTCCATCCAACCTCACTGAGCTCGAGCTGTTTTGCAAGGAGGAATGGGGAAAAAATTCAGTCTCTCGATGTGCAAAACTGATAGAGACATACCCCAAGCGACTTACAGCTGTAATCGCAGCAAAAGGTGGCGCTACAAAGTATTAACTTAAGGGGGCTGAATAATTTTGCACGCCCAATTTTTCAGTTTTTGATTTGTTAAAAAAGTTTGAAATATCCAATAAATGTCGGTCCACTTCATGATTGTGTCCCACTTGTTGTTGATTCTTCACAAAAAAATACAGTTTTATACCTTTATGTTTGAAGCCTGAAATGTGGCAAAAGGTCGCAAAGTTCAAGGGGGCCGAATACTTTCGCAAGGCACTGTATACTGAGATCATGGACCTATCATGTGACACTTAGATTGCACACAGGTGGACTTTATTTAAGTTGTTTTTTTCATTTCACTTCATCACTTTAAACTATTTTGTGTAAGTCCATTGCATTAAATCCAATTCAAAACCAATTTAAATTACAGGTTGTAATGCAACAAAATAAGAAAAACGCCAAGGGGGATGAATACTTTTGCAAGACACTGTAGGTACTTCAACTTTGTGTTTTAGCCTTCCAGATTGGTTGTGTATATCGGGGGAGAATAATATTCCATTGTGATTGGAGAGATTGTGAGTGATGTCACAGTTGGTGTGAAGTGCACTAGGCGAAAAATGTCAATATTAGGGTTTATCTTTATCTATATACAGTGCATTCAGAAAGTATTCAGACCCCTTTTTCCACATGTTGTTACATTACAGCCTTATTTTAAAATTGATTAAAATATTTACTTTGATCCATCTACACACAATACCCCATAATGACAAAGCAAGTCATAAATGTAAAAAAAAAAAAAAAAACTAGAAATACCCTATTTACATAATTATTCAGACCCTTTGCTATAAGACTTGAAATCGAGCTCAGGTGCATCCTGTTTCCATTGATCGTCCTTGAAATGTTTCTACAGCTTTATTGGAGTCCACCTGTGGTAAATTCAGTTGATTGGACATGATTTGGAAAGGCACACATCTGTCTATATAAGGTCCCACAGTTGACAGTGCATGTCAGAGCAAAACCTAAGAAATGGGGTTGAAGGAATTGTCTGTAGAGATCCGATTGTTAGGATTGTGTTGAGGCACAGATCAGGGGATGGGTACCAACAAATGTCTGCAGCATTGAAGGTCCCCAAGAACACAGTGGCCTCCGTCATTGTTTTATTTTTTATTTTATTTCACCTTTATTTAACCAGGTAGGCAAGTTGAGAACAATTTCTCATTTACAATTGCGACTTGGCCAAGATATAGCAAAGCAGGTCGACAATACAACAGCACAGAGTTACACATGGAGTAAAACAAACATAGTCAATAATACAGTAGAAAAATAAGTCTATATACGATGTGAGCAAATGAGGTGAGATAAGGGAGGTAAAGGCCATGGTGGCGAAATAAATACAATATAGCAAGTAAAACACTGGAATGGTAGATTTGTAGTGGAAGAATGTGCAAAGTAGAAGTAAAAATAATGGGGTGCTAAGGAGCAAAATAATCGGGGGAGAAGGGCCTTGTTGAGGGAGGTGACCCAAGAGTCAGATGGTCACTCTGAAAGAGCTGAAGAGTTCCTCTGTGGAGATCGGAGAACCTTCCACTAGGACAAATATGTCTGAAGCACTACACCAATCGGGGCTTTACGGTATAGTGGCCAGACAGCAGCCACTCCTCAGTAAATGGCACATGAGAACCCGCTTGGAGTTTGCCAAAAGTCACCTAAAGACTCTTAGACCATGAGAAACAATATTCTCTGGTTTGATTAAATCAATATTGGTTTCTTTGGCCTGAATGCCAAGCGTCACGTCTGGAGGAAACCTGGCACCATCCCTACGGTCAAGCATGTTGGTGGCAACATCATGCTGTGGGGATGTTTTTCAGCGGCAGGGACTGGAAGACTAGTCAGGATCGAGGGAAATATGAACGGAACAAAATAACCCTGTTCCGCTAGCGGAACCCCCCAGCAACGGCCAGTGAAAGTGCAAGGCGCCAAATTCAAAACAACAAAAATCTCATAATTAAAATTCCTCAAGCATACAAGTATTTTACAACATTTAAAATATAAAATTCTCGTTAATCCAGCCACAGTGTCTGATTTCAAAAAGGATTTACAGAGAAAGCACCACAAATGATTATGTTAGGTCACCACCAAGCCACAGAAAAACAGCCATTTTTCCAGCCAAAGAGAGGGGTCACAAAAAGCAGAAATAGAGAAAATTAATCACTAACCTTTGTTGATCTTCATCAGATGACACTCATAGGACTTCATGTTACACAATACATGTATGTTTTGTTTGATAAAGTTCATATTTATCTAAAAAAATCTGAGTTTACATTGGCGCGTTACGTTCAGTAGTTCTAAAACATGCGGTGATTGTGCAGAGAGCCACATCAATTTACAGAAATACTCATAATAAACAATGATAAAGATACGACTATTATACATGGAACTTTAGATTAACTTCTCCTTAATGCAATCGCTGTGTCAGATTTTTTTTAAACTTTACGGAGAAAGCAAACCATGCAATAATATGAGTACAGCCTTTATACAACAAAACAGCCAAAAAGATATCCGCCATATTGTGTAGTCAACCTTTCTCAGAAATAGCATTTTAAATATTCACTTAGCTTTGATTATCTTCATCAGAATGCACTCCCAGGAATCCCAGTTTCACCATAAATGTTTGATTTGTTCGATAATGTCCATCAGTTATGTCCAAATATCTTCTTTTGTTAGGGTGTTTGGTAAACAAATCCAAAAGCGCGTTCAGGTCGTGCCGAACGTTGGATGAAAAGTTCAAAAAGTTCCGTTACAGCCCGTAGAAACATGCCAATCTAAGTATGGAATCAATCTTTGGGATGTTTTTAACATAAAACTTCATTAATGTTCCAACCGGACAATTCCTTTGTCTGTACAAATGAAGTGGAACGTAGCTACCTTTCACGTGAGCGCGCCAGACCGAGGCTGTGGCACTCTGCCAGACCGCTCACTCAAAGAGCTCTTATGAGCGTTTTCTATCCAAATGTACTGATTATATGCATATTCTAGCTTTTACGGCTGAGTAGCAGGCAGCTTAATTTGGGCAAGTTTTTCATCCAAGCTACCCAATACTGCCCCCTAACCCAAAGAAGTTAACTTTCAAAAATCTATGTACTGCCTTGTAATTAGGCAGCATGCCATTGAATCAAGCTTAGGCTGTGCCATTTTGGGCACCTGTCACGTTGCACTCAGCAATTACAGACTTACGCCAAATGAGGTAGCTAGTTAGCTAGCAAACATAACCAGGAAACATGGCATAACTAATAAGCACATTTTACAAAAGATACTTCAGAATGTTTTTTTAGCACATATGATGCCCAAATCCTTATGTTTAAGCAACTAACGTAAACTCTCTCACTTTTGTACATCGCCTTGGTCCGTACAATTGACCTTATTTTAGCGCCCCAAAAATACTTTCAGATCAACTGTAATGTCATTACCATTGTAAAGCAAAATTTCTCCACTTTCCAACAGAATCAATTACATGAACTCCACTCTGCCCATTTCTGCATGATTCAAGAAGGCAACGAGCTCCGTCGGGTCTTTTTAAAAATGGCAGGTGGGGAAGCGAATCTAATGCGTGGTAGTGAGAAGGAGAGATGTGTGTGGCAAAACTGCTTTTTTTCACTCGATCTGTCCAACTTATCACCTTATCGCCTCTAAAATGTAAATAAAACACTATAAAGAGTTTATATAATGTGTCATTACATACCTATTTGAAAGTCTGAGTCGAATTTGAATCGGGTTTTTAGAGCGGTGCTAAAGTGATCTTCAGAAGCAAACAGCGGCTTTGAGAGTCATGACGCTTGCAGTGATGATGCAAAAAATGCGTCACTGTCCATTTCTTGTTTTTAAACGATGAGAGAAGTGCTACACCTGGTGGAGAGAGATTGTAAGACAGAAATAGTTGCTTTATGTGTGCTGTATGTTACGGCATGACACGTCACAATGTAACGCAGGGTCAGTTTTTTAAACTTTTCTCCAATACTATAGAGCCATTACCATGTCGATCAACGCTTGAATAAAAACATAGTTCACACCCCAGATTTTGAAGTCAACACAGTCGCTACAATCCCATTCATTTTTTTTGCAGCCTCGTTTGAATGTCGCGGTTGCGCACATTTGTACGGAATTGGGTGAGTTTACTTTAGCTAGTTAACGTTATCCATCAACACTTTTTTACAGCGCGTTGGTAAGTTAACTCGCTAGCTAACGTGTTTGGAACGTTTTAAAATTCAGATAGGGATCTTGACAATGGATATATTCTCCAAAGAAACACTACCACACAAATGATGTTCAAACATTAAATGTATAGCTACCGTTATCCTTTGAAGCAAAGTAATTAACTTACCGTGTGAACCCTATGTATCCCTACGTTACTTCCCCACCACCGGCATTTTCAAATCATACTATCTAACATTAGCTAGCTAGCTTTAGCCAGCTAACCTATCTAGCCTAGCTAACTAGCTAACGTTAGCCTTGCCTAGCACTTGCCAGTTAACCAGATTGCTAGCTTGACTGATATCCATTCGAAGTTCGACAAATCATACACGCACAATACAGTTAATAATCATTAATACATTTTTACCATTAAGAAATTATCCAATGTCGCGTCCAACATGTTGGAAAGATTTTGAAATGCCACATGCATGCCTTTGAACGTAGACATACGTCAGACATCAGACCTGGTCAAGGTCAAGATCAAGGTCAAACCTGACAGATATTTGTGCCTGTCAATCTATCATCAGAAGTCCTTTTTAAATAAACACTCCGATACATTTCATCTGAATAAAAAAATACCAGTCTCACGAAAACAAAAGTCAGGTAGGTGCATGTTATGGGAATCTTACACAGTTATGTTACTACAACGTTTTCACATATATTATGTTTACAGAACTTAATCCAATTATTGAATATTACTGTTCGGGTTTACATTGTAGCTTCTCACTCTAACGTTAACTTCTTTGAGTTGTTTTCTGAACAGCTTTTCACTCCTTTGTTTCTCCAGTTGTCAGTTCGACCAAATAAAAAAATTACAGTTGGAATTCCCCAGCAGAAAATATGGGATTCTTCTTGCTATGAGCCAATATCCGGCCATACCATATATGATATCCAGAGGGAAATTCAAAAATTATTTGTGATTGAAAGAAAAGAGAAGCGTATCTGGAATCAATATAGCTTCATATCTTGAATGTGCTGAGAAAACACATATGTGATGTATACAGACAGTATTTGTCAACTTGAAGAAAATTCAGAATTTGATTCAGAATTTGTCAGGATATGGTTGATATCCACAAAACTAAAAATATGCATTGGAAATGGTCTGTGTTTTCTGGAGTATCAAAAGTATCCCCTGATATGGACAGTTTTCGCCCAGTGGCGGTTGAGGAAACGTTAATGTTATTCAACGTTAATTGGTTGAAGTCATCAGGCGTGTGATACAGGGCCTGTAGAGAAATGGATGGCCTTGTGGGTTTCCTAGTGTGGTTTTCCTGTTCTGTGAGAGATTCCTTATACCCCAACCAGGTTTCTTTCAAGGGCACACACAGCACGTGCACGGCACGGCACATGCGTGGTGCGAATATACACACGCACACGCACATAGTTATGCTGTATACTCCTCTGTGTTCTCTCTAAGCCTATTCTGTTTGGGAATCCCTGTGTATAGAATGCTGATGTTGTTTGGATATCCTCCACTGTAAGGTTAGCCCAGGCCAACTTACTATTCTCCAGCACACTAAGGAGCAGAGGGAAAAACACTACTGGAGAATTTAAACAAGGATATATATTAGCCTTTTTTTACTGGGCCTCATTTGAATAAAATGGTCTTTATTCTACAGAAAAAGGAGGCTTCTGAGCCACATGGTTCCAAATTTTTTTTTCATGGATTGTTACAGTGAGAAGGATGACGACTTGACCTACACTTGATTTGCGTTTTGCATTAATTGACTCATTCAAATAACGCTTTGATAGTTAGAATTGCAGCATCGCAGATAGAGAAAGAGTATATAACTAATGAAGCTTTTAAAACGGTTGACTTTTGATATCTGACTTTAACCTTTGATGTAAATTTAAAAGCTGACTGAACAAATTAATTGTTAGATTTAAAGCACTCACATCCTAATTCTGCAGAGAGTGGGTAGCGTACTGCATGTTAATTGGTGAAACACAGTGTCCCATTCCACTTTACTATGGTTACATTGAAATACATAAATACCACTTTATATTTTGACTAGAGGTCGACCGGTTATGATTTTTCAACGTCGATACCGGTTATTGGAGGACCCAAAAAAAAGCCAGTATAGCTTCCGTCCCTCTCCTCGCTCCTACCTGGGCTCGAACCAGGCACACATCGACAACAGCCACACTCGAAGCAGCGTTACCCATCGCTCCACAAAAGCTGCGGCCCTTGCAGAGCAAGGGGAACAACTACTCCAAGTCTCAGAGCGAGTGACGTTTGAAACGCTATTAGCGCGCACCCTGCTAACTTGCTAGCCATTTCACATTGGTTACACCAGCCTAATCTCGGGGGTTGATGGGCTTGAAGTCATAAACAGTGCAATGGTTGAAGCACAGGGAAGAGCTGCTGGCAAAATGCACGAAAGTGCTGTTTGAATGAATTCTTACGAGCCTGCTGGTGCCTACCATCGCTCAGCCAGACTGCTCTATCAAATCATAGACTTAATTATAACATAATAACACACAGAAATACGAGCCTTAGGTCATTAATACGGAACCGTTCCGTATTTTATCTAACGGGTGGCATCCATAAGTCTAAATATTCCTGTTGCATTGCACAACCTTCAATGTTATGTCATAATTACGTAAAATTCTGGCAAATTAGTTCGCAACGAGCCAGGCGGCCCAAACTGTTGCAAATACCCTGACTCTGCGTGCAATGAACGCAAGAGAAGTAACACAATTTCACCTGGTTAATATTGCCTGCTAACCTGGATTTATTTTAGCTAAATATGCAGGCTTATAAATATGTACTTCTGTGTATTGATTTTAAGGCATTGATGTTTATGGTTAGGGACAGTCGTGCAACGATTGTGCTTTTTTCCGCACCGCGCTTTTGTTAAATCATCCCCCATTTGGCGAACAAAGCTGTCTTTGTTAGGAAGAAATAGTCTTCACACAGTTCGCAACGAGCCAGGCGGCCTAAACTGCTGCATATATCCTGACTCTGTTGCAAGAGATGTGACACCATTTCCCTAGTTAAAAGAAATGAATGTTAGCATGAAATAATCACTAAATATGCAGGTTTAAAAATATATACTTGTGTATTGATTTTAAGAAAGGCATTGATGTTTATGGTTAGGTACACGTTGGAGCAACGACAGTCCTTTTTCGCGAATCGATTATATGCAACGCAGGACATGCTAGATAAACTAGTAATATCATCAACCATGTGTAGTTAACTAGTGATTATGATTAATTGATTGATTGTTTTTTATAAGATACGTTTAATGCTAGCTAGCAACTTACCTTGGCTTCTTACTGCATTCGCATAACTGGCAGGCTCCTCGTGGAGTGCAATGTTAAGCAGGTGGTTAGAGCTTTTGACTAGTTTGAATCCCCGAGCTGACAAGGTAAAAATCATTCGTTCTGCCTCTGAACAAGGCAGTTAACCCACCGTTCCTAGGCCATCATTGAAAGTAAGAATGTGTTCTTAAATAATTGACTTGCCTAGTTAAATAAAGGTGTACATTTATTTTTTTATTTTTTTAATCGGTGTCCAAAAATACCGATTTCCGTTTGTTATGAAAACTTGAAATCGGCCCTAATAATCGGCCATTCCGATTAATTGGTCGACCTCTAATTATGACCACATCGTATACTCACGGGTCATTGGTCAGTACTGTTTATTGTTTGCTGAGCCTCATGGTACACAGTAAAAATAGCACTTACCCATATCCATAAGTGAACACTAGGATAATGTCTGGGGCAGAGATGCACAGCTTCGGTCCTAGAGAGGTGCTGGCGTGCAGGCTTTTGTTTCAGCCAAGCAGTAACACACCTGTTCAACTTTTTGTGGTCCAGATTGCAGACCATTATTACTTCATTGGACACCAACTGGTTGAATCAACCAATTTCAACGTAATTTGTCAGTGTATTGTGATGTTGAATATGCGTGAAAATTATGTTGCATTTGAAAACAGTAATCAATGCTAACTGTTGTTTTGAGGGTGACATTTAAACCACAGGATTATGTCATCATAGTAACCAAATTTCAACATAGACAAACCTTGTATAAAATATGTTGAATTTGTACCTTTAAAACAACATCACATCTTGAACGTTATATCCACTGTCAGAAAAAAAACTATAGTCTGGCCAGTTGTTTGTCACTGACTATTACCAATGTAATGTCTTTAGAATGATTGAGAATGATTGAATGACAACTACAAATACCTAGGTGTCTGGTTAGACTCACATTAAGCATCTCCAATCCAAAATGAAATCTAGAATTGGCTTCCTATTTCGCAACAAAGCATCTTTCACTCATGCTGCCAAACATACCCTCGTAAAACTGACCATCCTACTGATCCTTGACTTTGGCGATGTCATTTACAAAATAGCCTCCAACACTCTACTCAGCAAATTGGATATAGTCTATCACAGTGCCATCAGTTTTGTCACCAAAGCCCCATATACTACCCACCACTGCAACCTGCATGCTCTCGTTGGCTGGCTCTCGCTTCATATTCGTCGCCAAACCCACTGGCTCCAGGTCATCTATAAGTCTTTGCTAGGTAAAGACCCACCTTATCTCTTCTCATTGGTCACCATAGCAACACCCACCCATAGCACACGCTCCAGCAGGTATATTTCACTGGTCATCCCCAAAGCCAACTCCTTTTTTGACCGCTTTTCCTTCCAGTTCTCTGCTGCCAATGACTGGAACGAATTGCAAATATTAACGAAGCTGGAGTCTTATATCTCCCTCACTAACTTTAAGCATCAGCTGTCCGAGCATTGCACCTGTGTAAATAGCCCACCCACCTACCTCATCCCCATAATGTTATTTTTTTTTTTGCTCCTTTGCACCACAGTATCTCTACTTGCACATTCATCTTCTGCACATCTACCACTCCAGTGTTATTGCTAAATTGTCATTATTTCACCACAATGGCCTATTTATTCCCTTACCTCCCTAATCTTACTACATTTGCACACACTGTACAGTATATAGATTTTTCTATTGTGTTATTGACTGTACGTTTGTTTATCCCATGTGTAACTCTGTGTTTGTGTCGCTTTGCTTTATCTTGACCAGTTGTAAATGAGAACTTGTTCTCAACTGGGCTACCTGGTTAAATAAAGTTGGAAAAAAATGTTTATATAAAAATTGTTGAGATATCTACAGTGCCTTACAAAAGTATTCATCCCCCTTGGCGTTCTTCCTATTTTGTTGCATTACAACCTGTAAATTGATTTTTATTTGGATTTAATGTAATGGACATACACAAAATAGTTTAAACTGGTGAAGTGAAATAGAAAAAAATCACTTCAAAAAACAACATACAAAAAAACGTAAAAGTGGTGCGTGCATATGTATTCACCCCTTTGCTATGAAGCCCCTAAATAAGACCCTCTGCAACCAATTATAAGTCATATAATTAATTAATTAGATAAATAATATCCACCTGTGTGCAATCTAAATGTCACATGATCTCAGTATATATACACACCTGTTCTGAAAAGCCCCAGAGTATGCTACACCACTAAGCAAGGGACACCACCAAGCAAAGGGCACCATGAAGACCACAAAGCTCTCCAAACAGGTCAGGGACAGTACAGATCAGATAAAAAAATATCAGAAACTTTGAACATCCAACAGAGCACCATTAAATCCATGATTCAAAAATTGAAAGGATATGGCACCACAACAAACCTGCCAAGAGAGGGCCGCCCACCAAAACTCACAGACCAGGCAAGGAGGGCATTAATCAGAGGCAACGAAGAGACCAAAGATAACCTTGAAGGAGCTGCAAAGCTCCACAGCGGCGATTGGAGTATCTGTCCATAGGACCACTTTAAGCCGTACACTCCACACAGCTGGGCTTTACGGAAGCCTTTACTTAAAGAAGAAAATAAGCAAACGTGTTTGGTGTTCGCCAAAAGGCATGTGAGAGACTGCCCAAACAAATGGAAGAAGGTACTCTGGTCAGATGAGACTAAAATTCAGCTTTTTGTCCATCAAGGAAAATGCTATTTCTGGCGCAAACCCAACACCTCTCATCACCCCGAGAATACCATCCCCACAGTGAAGAATGGTGGTGGCAGCATCAAGCTGTGGGGATGTTTTTCATCGGGAGGGTCTGGGAAACTGGTCAGATTTGAAGGAATGATGGGTGGCGCTAAATACATGGAGATTCTTGAGGGGAAACCTGTTTCAGTCTTCCAGAGATTTGAGACTGGGACAGAGGTTCACCTTCCAGCAGGACACTGACCCTAAGCATACTGCTAAAGCAACACTCGAATGGCTGAAGGGGAAACATTTAAATGTCTTGGAATGGCAAGGCCCAGATCTCATTCCAATTGAGAATCTGTGGTATGACAGAGATTTGCTGTACACTAGCGGAACCCATCCAACTTGAAGGAGCTGGAGCAGTTTTGCCTTGAAGAATGGGCAAAAATCCCAGTGGCTAGATGTGCCAAGCTTATAGAGACATACCCCAAGAGACTTGCAGCTGTAATTGCTGCAAAAGGTGACTCTACAAAGTATTGATTTTGGGGGGGTGAATAGTTATGCATGCTCAAGTTAAAAAAATGTGTCTTATTTCTTGTTTGTTTCACAAACAAGTGGTAAGCATGTGGTAAGCATGTTGTGTAAATCAAATGATACAACCCCCCCAAAATCTATTTTAATTCCAGGTTGTAAGGCAACAAAATGGTAAAAATGTCAAGGGGGTTGAATACTTTCGACAACCACTGTACACCTAAAAACAAATTATATTCAATGTTGCTATCGAAGTCATTCCAAAGGGTAGGCTTAATAGAGCAAATTAAATGTACCCATACTTTATCACTCATATACAGTGCCTTGCGAAAGTATTCGGCCCCCTTGAACTTTGCGACCGTTTGCCACATTTCAGGCTTCAAACATAAAGATATAAAACTGTATTTTTTTGTGAAGAATCAACAACAAGTGGGACACAATCATGAAGTGGAACAACATTTATTGGATATTTCAAACTTTTTTAACAAATCAAAAACTGAAAAATTGGGCGTGCAAAATTATTCAGCCCCCTTAAGTTAATACTTTGTAGCGCCACCTTTTGCTGCGATTGCAGCTGTAAGTCGCTTGGGGTATGTCTCAGTTTTGCACATCGAGAGACTGACATTTTTTCCCATTCCTCCTTGCAAAACAGCTCGAGCTCAGTGAGGTTGGATGGAGAGCATTTGTGAACAGCAGTTTTCAGTTCTTTCCACAGATTCTCGATTGGATTCAGGTCTGGACTTTGACTTGGCCATTCTAACACCTGGATATGTTTATTTTTGAACCATTCCATTGTAGATTTTGCTTTATGTTTTGGATCATTGTCTTGTTGGAAGACAAATCTCTGTCCCAGTCTCAGGTCTTTTGCAGACTCCATCAGGTTTTCTTCCAGAATGGTCCTGTATTTGGCTCCATCCATCTTCCCATCAATTTTAACCATCTTCCCTGTCCCTGCTGAAGAAAAGTAGGCCCAAACCATGATGCTGCCACCACCATGTTTGACAGTGGGGATGGTGTGTTCAGCTGTGTTGCTTTTACGCCAAACATAACGTTTTGCATTGTTGCCAAAAAGTTCAATTTTGGTTTCATCTGACCAGAGCACCTTCTTCCACATGTTTGGTGTGTCTCCCAGGTGGCTTGTGGCAAACTTTAAACGACACATTTTATGGATATCTTTAAGAAATGGCTTTCTTCTTGCCACTCTTCCATAAAGGCCAGATTTGTGCAATATACGACTGATTGTTGTCCTATGGACAGAGTCTCCCACCTCAGCTGTAGATCTCTGCAGTTCATCCAGAGTGATCATGGGCCTCTTGGCTGCATCTCTGATCAGTCTTCTCCTTGTATGAGCTGAAAGTTTAGAGGGACGGCCAGGTCTTGGTAGATTTGCAGTGGTCTAATACTCCTTCCATTTCAATATTATCGCTTGCACAGTGCTCCTTGGGATGTTTAAAGCTTGGGAAATCTTTTTGTATCCAAATCATATTTAAACTTCTTCACAACAGTATCTCGGACCTGCCTGGTGTGTTCCTTGTTCTTCATGATGCTCTCTGCGCTTTTGACAGACCTCTGAGACTATCACAGTGCAGGTGCATTTATACGGAGACTTGATTACACACAGGTGGATTGTATTTATCATCATTAGTCATTTAGGTCAACATTGGATCATTCAGAGATCCTCACTGAACTTCTGGAGAGAGTTTGCTGCACTGAAAGTAAAGGGGCTGAATAATTTTGCACGCCCAATTTTTCAGTTTTTGATTTGTTAAAAAAGTTTGAAATATCCAATAAATGTCGTTCCACTTCATGATTGTGTCCCACTTGTTGTTGATTCTTCACAAAAAAATACAGTTTTATATCTTTATGTTTGAAGCCTGAAATGTGGCAAAAGGTCGCAAAGTTCAAGGGGGCCGAATACTTTCGCAAGGCACTGTATCATCAATGATGCCTTTTAAGACTATATAGCATTTGCAAATTCATCAACAGCTATTGTTTCATTCAACACAGAAATCAACAAAAAATAGACAATACAATAAGCCTAGTGATGTTGAATTGTGTTTGGTTGTCAACACAAACAAATATCAACGCTGCTTGGATAGTTTAATCTGTGCCACTGACATAGTCTGTCTTTAATTCCAGTTTGCCTACACATTTATAATAGATATGTTGGATTCACGTCTCCATCTCATCCAAGAATCTAAGTTAAACAATAGGATTTAAAGTTTGATTTAGTTGTATTCTTGTAACTTTCAACCTTAAAATGATTAACACAGCCATGGCCACATTTTGTATTCAGTGTACTTAAGGTAGCCTAGTAAAATACATTTAAGATATGATAGCATACATAGGTCTGAGGAGATCTTCACAAATACTGTAAACATTTGCGCAGGGTCTTCACACCAAGTGTTTCCATTACCCATTCAGACAAATTACGCATTAATAAATTGGTGACAGCCTGTATGCCAGCTTTTCCCAAAATCAGTCCTTGGGACACCACTCTTTAGTTTTTGCCCTAACACTACACAGCTGATTCAAATCTTCATGATTAGTTGATTATTTGAATCAGCTGTGAAGTGCTAGGGCAAAAAACAAAATGGACCGAGTTTGGGAAACCGTGCTGTATGCGAAAGCCAGCATGGATAGAATGTAGTAATTGACTAATAGTTGCCATATTCTAATAATTCCCATGTGCCAACGTATTGCCACGGCTATAGTTAAAAAAAAATATTTTGCAAGCAGTAGACATTTATAATTAAATGTGGAGTGGAGCTTTATAGTTATGCGGTGACACCACGTAACTTCAAAATAATTTGGCAATCGTGGTTTATTTGAAAAACAGCATTTTCATCATCATTTGTCGCAATATAGAAAGTTCGACACAAGAAAAATCCACCCCGTTGAATGGATAAAAATGTTGCCGATTTCTACTATGTCGCTATGATTTTATTTACAACGGACCACCAGTCCTTTTGCATAGCAACTATGCAAAAATAATTAACGACTGGGTCGCATCTGTAGCAACATGACCAAAATAACAAACAAAAAATATTTTGGTCCGGACTTATTATTATCTTCTGGCGGATGAATGAAATCGTATGAATTTACTTATCAAAATGAAGTTGTATTGAAAATATGTAATTCATTGTTGCTGCTTCATTACTCAACTCCAGCCACTTTAATAATGGAAATTGATGGGAAATGATGTAAATATATCACTAGCCACTTTAAACAATGCTACCTTATATAATGTTACTTACCCTACATTATTCATCTCATATGCATACGTATATACTGTACTCTATATCATCGACTGTATCCTTATGTAATACATGTATTACTAGCCACTTTAAACTATGCCACTTTGTTTACATACTCATCTCATTTGTACATACTGTACTCGATACCATCTACTGTATCTTGCCTATGCTGCTCTGTACCATCACTCATTCATATATCCTTATGTACATATTCTTTATCCCCTTACACTGTGTACAAGACATTAGTTTTGGAATTGTTAGTTAGATTACTTGTTATTACTGCATTGTCGGAACTAGAAGCACAAGCATTTCGCTACACTCTCATTAACATCTGCTAACCATGTGTATGTGACAAATACAATTTGATTTGATTTGATTTGATTATTACTGCCTCTTGCCTTATTATTTAACTGTAATACATGTCATTTGGTTATTCTATTAGAATAAACACAGTGATAACACTTTAATCTGTTGTATAAATAAACAAAATATCTTTATTCCAATAAGAATTTGGTTGTGCTTTTAAATGGTTGAAAACACGGCGATAGACATTTGAAATTCAGCAAACTTTTTTTTTTTTTTGAGTGAGTAGGTGAATATGTAATCTAATTGATTGACGATGCAATCAAATATTACCCAATTATTTACGTTAAAATTACGTGGTGTGCCTAGTGGGTTGATTGTTTGAAACCGCTGTAGTAGTACAGGGTTGAAACAAAATCCTGCACACCCACGAGCTTCCCATGTACATGGAGTTGGAGATTCCTGGGTTTTAACACAGCATATGGTAGATCTCTTTGAGAGGTTTGGTCAGGTTTCGGAGAGTTATGATCTCTGTGAGCAACATGAATATAAATTGGTGTAAAAGTCACAGCGATGGTTTTCCACACGTTAAAGACAACCTCTCGACTGGACAGGCTCAGAAAATTGGTTTTCCGTCTCAACTCTCACATGACTCCGGCAACAGCCCAACAATTAAATATTCAATCGGATTCTCAAAGCTTCAAAATTATCCTAGAGTTTTTGATTAGTGTTGCCTTTTTGTGGATTGCTTTTTAACGACCAGAAAATTGAATTCGTGAGTATGCCATATTCTCTCATAGTATGATTACATTTAGCCTATCACCATGAAATGTAGAATATTTCTTCCGGAGAACCTTTTCAGTCATCAAGTATGATTTTAGAAAAATGGATCCAATTAACCCCAGTGATGATTATATAACACACAATGTATTCAGAACAAGAAAGGCCACGGATTGATTTACCATGCTAGAGGTCAACAACTGTACAAAATAAATATATATATGAAAACGACTTGCAGATATTCAAACTATGTGCAAGATACATCATAATTACATCATATTACAAGATGAAACTGTAGATAATATGATACAGTGAAGCTATTGTTAACATTGACATGAATGTAAGAAAATGATGCAGTGTTTAGCAGCACTGACATTAATAGTAAGAAATGCTGCAGTGTTTACTACCAAAACATGACAGAACTGCATGCCAAGGTAATGTGGCAACCAACCTGGATGACTTGTCTTAGCAACATGGTTTATAGTGCATTTGACGCAAAGCTATGTTCATGTTGTTTTACTTCGAGACGATTCAAGTTCTTGAATAATTAAACATGAGAAATTCCACAATGCCAAAGATGCTCTTCTTCAATTACATGCTGTTGGGTTTGGTGGAGAGATTATTATTTTGATGAATATATTTGGTATTGGTGGCTTTTCCCCAATCTGGTGATATGAAATATGAAGTTTAATGAGTCAATTCTAAGATCCATGACTGCAAATTCACCCGATTTGATCCCACCTCTGCTATAGTGATATAAATATGGGATGTGAATTTCACACAATAAACTCAGCAAAAAAATAAACGTCCTTTTTATCAAAGATAATTTGTAAAAATCCAAATAACTTCACAGATCTTCATTGTAAAAAGTTTAAACACTGTTTCCCATGCTTGTTCAATGAACCATGAACAATTAATGAACATGCACCTGTGGAACGGTCTTACAGATGCAATTAAGGTCATGAAAACTTAGGACACTAAAGAGGCCTTTCTACTGACTCAAAAACACAAAAATAAATATGCCCAGGGTCCCTGCTCATTTGCATGAACGTGCCTTAGGCATGCTGCAAGGAGGCATGAGGACTGTAGATGTGGCCAGGGCAATAAATTGCAATGTCCGTACTGTGAGACGCCTAATGGATGGACAGCTGATCGTAACAACACCTGCACAGGATGGGTACATCTGAACATCACACCTGCAGGACAGGTACAGGATGGCAACAACAACTGCCTGAGTTACACCAGGAATGCACAATCCCTCCATCAGTGCTCAGACTGTCCTCAATAGACTGAGAGAGGTTGGACTGAGGGCTTGTAGGCCTGTTGTAAGGCAGGTCCTCACCAGACGTCACCGGCAACAACGTCGCCTATGGGCACAAACCCACTGTCGCTGGACCAGACAGGACTGGCAAAAAGTGCTCTTCACTAACGAGTCGCGGTTTTGTCTCACCAGGGGTGATTGTCGGATTCACATTTATCTTCGAAGAAATGAGTGTTACACCGAGGCCTGTACTCAGGATCGATTTGGAGGTGGAGGGTCCGTCATGATCTGAGGTGGTGTGTCACAGCATCCTCAGACTGAGCTTGTTGTCATTGCAGGCAATCTCAATGCTGTGCGTTACAGGGAAGACATCCTCCCTCATGTGGTACCCTTCCTGCAGGCTCATCCTGACATGACCCTCCAGCATGTCAATGCCACCAGCCATACTGCCTGTTCTGTGCGTGATTTCCTGCAAGACAGGTATTTCAGTGTTCTGCCATGGCCAGCGAAGAGCCCGGCTCTCAATCCCATTGAGCACGTCTGGGACCTGTTGGATCGGAGGGTAAAGGCTAGGGCCATTCCCCTCAGAAATGTCCAGGAACTTGCAGGTGCCTTGGTGGAAGAATGGGGTAACATCTCACAGCAAGAACTGGCAAATATGGTGCAGTCCATGAGGAGGAGATACACTGCAATACTTAATGCAGCTGGTGGCCACACCAGATACTGACTGTTACTTTTGATTTTGACCCCCCCCCCCCCCCTTTGTTCAGGAGCACATTATTCAATTCCTGTTAGCCACATGTCTGTGGAACTTGTTCAGTTTATGTCCGAGTTGTTGAATCTTGTTATGTTCATACAAATATTTACACGTTAAGTTTGCTGAAAATAAATGCAGTTGACAGTGAGAGGACGTATCTTTTTTTGCTGAGTTTATGTCATTTTGCGTTGGTCATAACCACCAGATCCAATTACCCTCAACTGCATTGGTAGAAAAAAACAATTGTCATTGTAAGACTTGATCCTACAGCCACTTGTGCACTTTTTGAAAAGCACAAAATAAACAGATTGAAGGCATACAGTATACGCCAACACTGCATAATGCCACGTAAGTCAGTGAGGAACGAGCGAGACATATTTATTGTTTATTTTTCTGTGTTGCTTCTTTTATTCATTCGTGACTTGGCTGCCTCATTTGCTCTATCACTTGTAATCAGGCATTCAGTTTGACAGCTAGCTCAGGGACTCCCAGGACCCAGGGAGGCTTTTTGTTGAGGATTTATGCAGGTGTGTATTAATCCGTTGGCAAACCTGGCAGTTGTGCACTATTTGCAGTATTGTCAGTCTGACAAGCGATGATCCCACATAGGACTGAGAGACTGAGAGAGCCACAGTCTATCCACCCAGCTTAGCCACGGCAGTCTCAACAGTGGGGATAAACAGAGACACAGAGAGAGAGTTGAAGAGAGAGAGATGAGTGAAGGATGCGGAAGGGTGTAGAGAGGGCGGAGTGAGATGGAAAGAGTTCATAGAGAGAGATGAAGTGAAAGAGACATATGAGGGAATACTGAGAGGGAGGAGAGAGAGAGTGTGTGTTGGGAGACACAGGGAGAGAGAAGAGAGGTGGAAAGATCAGGAAAGCTAACCTATGAAATGTAACAGACTTCGAGAACGGCAGAGAAGTCAGGCTGAGAAGTAGCGTGGGAGAGGAGGAGGAGAGGGAGAAAGGGAGGGAGAGAGGGAAGGAAGGAGGGAGAGGTAATGAATAGCAAATCAGCTTCTTTATAAAACTCCTGCCTTCAGTGTTCAATCAGGCCGCCCCATATTGGCAATTTTCCTCAGGCACAATGGAGCAGGCCCTAGAGGACCCTGGCGCTGACTCTAGCAAGGAGAGAGAGAGTGAGAGGCGTGGGTGTACCTCGACGAGGTGGTGTCCCCGTGGTCTTTCAAGCGTGGTGGATGGATATGTGCGCAGGAGGTGCGGTGGCAGGCGGTTGTGGGGGCAATTTGCTCTTTGTCCTCGCTTTTGTTTCATCTTTATTCCTTCTCCTCTGTAATGTGACAGGTAATGAAATGGCGTGCCGGGGAGAATCAAGCCCACTTCCTGACCCACCTGATTTGCATAGCGGGATTTCCTCTCCCCCACTGTGGCAGGAAATAGGCTCTGGGATGGCAGAGGTGATTGGCTGGGGTGTTGTACAGTGTTCCTGGTTGGGGTCAATGACGTAGAGTTGTTGTGTATTCTAGACTGAACTGAGGACTTTACTGTTGCTCCAGCTAACCCCACTTCCTCCCTGGGCTCTTTCCATCACTTCACACACACAGCCTTCTATGTCAGATCTAATACACTTATACAGATTAACACATACAATAGCTAAGCATTGAACATGCACTTTACACAGTAGTAAAGTAAAAATATGGCAATGACTAAAATGTGACGGAGGTGATGGAGGTGGTGGTGATGATGATCATCATCCCCCCCACCATCATCATCATCATCAATCAAAATATATTTATACATTTACATCAGCAGTTGTCACAAAGTGCTTATACAGAATCCCATCCTAAAACCCCAAAGAGCAAGCAGTGCAGATGTAGAAGCACGGTTGCTGGGAAAAACTCTCTAGAAATGCAAGAACCTAGAAAGAAACCTAGAGAGGAACCAGGCTCTGAGGGTTGGCCAGTCCTCTTCTGGCTGTGCCGGGGGAAATTATAAGAGTACATGGCCAATAAGGCCAGATCGTTCTTCAATATGTTCAAACAGTGGTTATAGAGGGAGCAACAGGTCAGTACATCAGAAGTAACTGTCAGTTGGCTTTTCATAGCCGAGCATTCAGAGGTTGAGACAGCAGGAGCGGTAGAGAGAGACCTGCATAGCGTCATCATCAGTGGTGACGTGTCATTCATGCGTTATTTCATAGTTTTGATGTCTTCACTATTATTCTACAATGTAGAAAATAGTAAAAATAAAGAAAAACCCTTCAATCAAAAGGTGTGTCCAAACTTTTGACTGGTACTGCAAGTATAAAGACCCTTTGCTATGAGACTCGAAATTGAGCTCAGATGCATCCTGTTTCCACTGATCATCCTTGAGAGTTGAGTTTCTTCAACTTGATTGGAATCCACATGTGGTAAATTCAATTGATTGGACATGAATTAGAAAGGGACACACCTGTCTCTATAAGATCCCACAGCTGACAGTGCATGTCAGAGCAAAAACGAAACCACGAGGTCGAAAGAATTGTCTGTAGGTTTCCAAGACATGATTGTGTGGAGGCACATATCTGGGGAAGGGTACCAAAAAATGTCTGCGGCATTGAATGTCCCCAAGAACACAGTGGCCTCCATCATTCTTAAATGGAAGAAGGTTGGAACCATCAAGACTCTTCCTAGAGCTGGCCACCCGGCCAAACTGAACAAGTAGGGGAGCAAATCAAATCAAATCATAAAATCAAATTTTATTGGTCACATACGGGTGTAGCGGGTGTAGTGAAATGCTTGTGTTTCAAGCTCTGACAGTGCAGTAATATCTAACAATTACACAACATATACCCAATACACACAAATCTAAGTAAATGAATGAAATTAGAATATATAAATATATGGACGAGTAATGTCAGAGCGCCATTGTCTAAGATACAGTAGAATAGTATAGAATACAGTATATACATATGAGATGAGTAATGCAAGATATGTAAACATTACTAAAGTGACTAGTGTTCCATTTATTAAAGTGGCTAGTGATTTCAAAGCTATGTATATAGACAGCAGCCTCTAATGTGCTGGTGATGGCTATTTAACAGTCTAATGGCCTTGAGATAGATGCTGCTTTTCAGGCTCTCGGTCCCAGCTCTGATGCACCTGTACTGACCTCGCCTTCTGGATGATAGTGAACAGGCAGTGGCTCGGTGGTTGTTGTCCTTGATGATCTTTTTGGCCTTTTTGGCCTGTGACATTGGGTGATGTAGGTGTTCTGAAGGTTAGGTAGTTTGCCCCTGGTGATGCGTTGGGCAGACCGCACCACCCTCTGGAGTGCCCTGTGTTTGCGGGCGGTGCAATTGCCGTACCAAGCGGTGATACAGCCTGACAGGATGCTCTCAATTGTGTATCTGTAAAAGTTTGTGAGGGTTTTAGATGCCAAGCCACACTTCTTCAGGCTCTGACAGGTGCTGTTGTGCCTTCTTCACCACACTATCTGTGTGGGTGGACCATTTTAGTTTGTCAGTGATGTGTAAGCCGAGGAACTTGAAGCTTTCCACCTTCTCCACTGCGGTCCCGTCGATGTGGATAGGGGGGTGCTCCCTCTGCTGTTTCCTGAAGACCACGATCATCTCCTTTGTTTTGTTGATGTTGAGTGATAGGTTATTGGTCAGGAAGGTGACCAAGACCCGATGGTCACTCTGACAGGGCACTAGAGTTCTTCTGTTGAGATGGCAGAAACTTCAAGAAGGACAACCATATCTGCTGCACTGGCCTTTATGGGAGATTGGCCAGACGGAAGCCACTCGACAGTAAAAGGCACATGACCGGGCCGCTTGTTGTATGCCAAAAGGCACCTTAAGTCTCTCAGATCTGATGAAACCAAGATTGAACTCTTAGGCCTAAATGCCAAACATCACGTCTGGAGGAGTGTGCAAAGCTGTCATCAAGGAAAAGGGTGGCTATTTGAAGAATCTCAAATTTGAAATATATTTTGATTTGTTTAACACTTTTTTGGTTACTACATGATTCCATGTGTGCTATTTCATAGTTTTGATGTCTTCACATGATTCTACAATGTAGAAAATAGTAAAAAAATAAAGAAACTCTTGAATGAGTAGGTGTTCTAAAACTTTTGACCGGTAGTGTATATTATGATTAGTTTGTTTGTTTTGCATGTTATTTTGGCATTAATACGTGTCAGATATCAGGTTACAAACAATGTAAAAAATAAATTGGTTATTAAATCTGCATACAAATATGGTCTATTTTTTTGAGTAAGGCAGCTCCAAATTGCAGGTGTTTCAGCTCAGCTCAGTGATTTTTTATTTTTTTATTTCACCTTTATTTAACCAGGTAGGCTAGTTGAGAACAAGTTCTCATTTGCAACTGTGACCTGGCCAAGATAAAGCAAAGCAGTGTGAACAGACAACACAGAGTTACACATGGAGTAAACAATTAACAAGTCAATAACACAGTAGAAAAAAAAGAGAGTCTATATACATTGTGTGCAAAAGGCATGAGGAGGTAGGCGAATAATTACAATTTTGCAGATTAACACTGGAGTGATAAATTATCAGATAGTCATGTGCAGGTAGTGATACTGGTGTGCAAAAGAGCAGAAAAGTAAATAAATATAAACAGTATGGGGAAGAGGTAGGTAAAATTGGGTGGGCTATTTACCGATAGACTATGTACAGCTGCAGCGATCGGTTAGCTGCTCAGATAGCAGATGTTTGAAGTTGGTGAGGGAGATAAAAGTCTCAAACTTCAGCGATTTTTGCAATTCGTTCCAGTCACAGGCAGCAGAGAACTGGAACGAAAGGCGGCCAAATGAGGTGTTGGCTTTAGGGATGATCAGTGAGATTCACCTGCTGGAGCGCGTGCTACGGGTGGGTGTTACCATTGTGACCTGTGAACTGAGATAAGGCGGAGCTTTACCTAGCATGGACTTGTAGATGACCTGGAGCCAGTGGGTCTGGCGACGAATATGTAGCGAAGGCCAGCCGACTAGAGCATACAGGTCGCAGTGGTGGGTAGTATAAGGTGCTTTAGTAACAAAACGGATGGCACTGTGATAAACTGCATCCAGTTTGCTGAGTAGAGTGTTGGAAGCTATTTTGTAGATGACATCGCCGAAGTCGAGGATCGGTAGGATAGTCAGTTTTACTAGGGTAAGTTTGGCGGCGTGAGTGAAGGAGGCTTTGTTGCGGAATAGAAAGCCGACTCTGGATTTGATTTTAGATTGGAGATGTTTGATATGAGTCTGGAAGCAGAGTTTGCAGTCTAGCCAGACACCTAGGTACTTATAGTTGTCCACATATTCTAGGTCGGAACCATCCAGGGTGGTGATGCTAGTCGGGCGTGCGTGTGCAGTCAGCAAACGGTTGAACAGCATGCATTTGGTTTTACTAGCGTTTAAGAGCAGTTGGAGGCCACGGAAGGAGCGTTGTATGGCATTGAAGCTCGTTTGGAGGTTAGATAGCACAGTGTCCAGGGACGGGCCGGAAGTATACAGAATGGTGTAGTCTGCGTAGAGGTGGATCAGGGAATCGCCCGCAGCAAGAGCAACATCATTGATGTATACAGAGAAAAGAGTCGGCCCGAGAATTGAACCCTGTGGCACCCCCATAGAGACTGCCAGAGGACCGGACAGCATGCCCTCCGATTTGACACACTGAACTCTGTCTGCAAAGTAGTTAGTGAACCAGGCAAGGCAGTCATCAGAAAAACCGAGGCTACTGAGTCTGCCGATAAGAATATGGTGATTGACAGAGTCGAACGCCTTGGCAAGGTCGATGAAGACGGCTGCACAGTACTGTCTTTTATCGATGGCGGTTATGATATCGTTTAGTACCTTGAGCGTGGCTGAGGTGCACCCGTGACCGGCTCGGAAACCAGATTGCACAGCGGAGAAGGTACGGTGGGATTCGAGATGGTCAGTGACCTGTTTGTTGACTTGGCTTTCGAAGACCTTAGATAGGCAGGGCAGGATGGATATAGGTCTGTAACAGTTTGGGTCCAGGGTGTCTCCCCCTTTGAAGAGGGGGATGACTGCGGCAGCTTTCCAATCCTTGGGGATCTCAGACGATATGAAAGAGAGGTTGAACAGGCTGGTAATAGGGGTTGCGACAATGGCAGCGGATTGTTTCAGAAATAGAGGGTCCAGATTGTCAAGCCCAGCTGATTTGTACGGGTCCAGGTTTTGCAGCTCTTTCAGAACATCTGCTATCTGGATTTGGGTAAAGGAGAACCTGGAGAGGCTTGGGCGAGTAGCTGCGGGGGGGGCGGAGCTGTTGGCCGAGGTTGGAGTAGCCAAGAGGAAGGCATGGCCAGCCGTAGAGAAATGCTTGTTGAAGTTTTCAAATCATGGATTTATCGGTGGTGACCGTGTTACCTAGCCTCAGTGCAGTGGGCAGCTTGTTCTCCATGGACTTCACAGTGTCCCAGAACTTTTTGGAGTTAGAGCTACAGGATGCAAATTTCTGTCTGAAGAAGCTGGCCTTTGCTTTCCTGACTGACTGCGTGTATTGGTTCCTAACTTCCCTGAACAGTTGCATATCGCGGGGACTATTCGATTTTATTGCAGTCCGCCACAGGATGTTTTTGTGCTGGTCGAGGGCAGTCAGGTCTGGAGTGAACCAAGGGTTATATCTGTTCTTAGTTCTGCCTTTTTTGAATGGAGCATTCTTATCTAAGATGGTGAGGAAGTTACTTTTAAAGAATGACCAGGCATCCTCAACTGAAGGGATGAGGTCAATGTCCTTCCAGGATACCCGGGCCAGGTCGAATAGAAAGGCCTGCTCAAAGAAGTGTTTTAGGGAGCGTTTGACAGTGATGAGGGGTAGTCGTTTGACTGCGGATCCGTAGCAGATACAGGCAATGAGGCAGTGATCCCTGAGATCCTGGATGAAGACAGCGGAGGTGTATTTGGAGGGCCAGTTGCTCAGGATGACGTCTATGAGGGTGCCCTTGTTTACAGATTTAGGGTTGTACCTGGTGGGTTCCTTGATGATTTGTGTGAGATTGAGGGCATCTAGCTTAGATTGTAGGACTGCCGGGGTGTTAAGCATATCCCAGTTAAGGTCACCTAACAGAACAAACTCTGAAGCTAGATGGGGGGCCATCAATTCACAAATGGTGTCCAGGGCACAGCTGGGAGCTGAGGGGGATCGGTAGCAGGCAGCAACAGTGAGAGACTTATTTCTGGAGAGAGTAGTTTTTAAAATTAGTAGTTCGAACTGTTTGGGTATGGACCTGGAAAGTATGACATTAATTTGCAGGCTATCTCTGCAGTAGACTGCAACTCCTCCCCCTTTGGCAGTTCTATCTTGACGGAAAATGTTATAGTTGGGTATGGAAATCTCAGAATTTTTGGTGGCCTTCCTGAGCCAGGATTCAGACACGACAAAGACATCAGGGTTAGCAGAGTGTGCTAAAGCAGTGAGTAAAACAAACTTAGGGAGGAGGCTTCTGATGTTGACATGCATGAAACCAAGGTTTTTTCGATCACAGAAGTCAACAAATGAGGGTGCCTGGGGACATGCAGGGCCTGGGTTTACCTCCACATCACCCGCGGAACAGAGGAGGAGTAGTATGAGGGTGCGGCTAAAGGCTATCAAAACTGGTCGCCTAGTGCGTTGGGGACAAAGAATAAAAGGAGCAGATAGAATATATTCAGGGCATAATGCGCAGACAGGAGTATGGTGGGGTGCGGGTACAGCAAAGGTAAGCCCAGGCACTGGGTGATGATAAGAGAGGTTATATCTCTGGACATGCTGGTTGTAATGGGTGAGGTCACCGCATGTGTGGGAGGTGGGACAAAGGATTAATCAGGGGTATGAAGAGTGGAACTAGGGGCTCCATTGTAAACTAAAACAATGATATCTAACCTGAACAACAGTATACAAGGCATATTGACATTTGAGAGAGACATACAGCAATCACAGGTGTTTATTGGGAGAGCTAGCTAAACCAGTAGGTGAGACAACAGAGAGGGTCGACAGACCCTCTAGGCAGAGAGGGTCGGATTAACTACACACAGAGCCTGAGTGCGGCTGGGGCCGACAGATAAAACATAAACAAACAGAATGGAGTACCGTGCTTAATGGACAGTCCAGCAGGCATCAGCTATGTAGCCAAGTGATCACAGTGTCCAGGGGGCAGCGGTGGATGGGACAGGGAAGCTAGACTGGCGAGTATTATCCAAGCTAAAAAAAACTGTCTGGCTGTGCAGAAGGTAAAGCCGCTAGCAGTGGCTAACAATGACTAAATAGCTTGTAGCTAGTTAGCTGGTTGGCTTCTGGAGGTTCTTGAATGTGTTCTAAAATTTTTAAATAATAGCGATTCCGTATCACATTGGGTGAGGCAGATTACAGGAAGGTATAATCGAATTAAAAATCGAAAACAGATTGAAAGTAAATATGGGTCCAGTGACTGGATGGGCTGACTGGGGACGCGGCGATTCAGACAGTTAGCAGGCCTGTGCTAACAAGCTAACAGTTAGTAGGCCTGGGCTAAACAAGCTAGCAGTTAGCAGGCCGAATTAGCAAGCAAGCAGATAGCAAGGGCTAGAAAGTTAGCTTTTGGGGGAAGTCGCGATGGAGGTTAAGTCTGTTTATGCCTCTTCATGCGGTGACATTGATAGACCGGTCGTGGTTCCGGATATTGTAGCCCAGGAGTATGCTTCGGTGGTAGCACAGGAGCTCTGGCTGGGCTAGCTTCAAGCTAAGTGGATGGAAACGCTAGCCAGGAGTAGTCATCCGGGGTTGCGGTTAGCTAGTTAGCTAGTTGTGAAGATCCAGATGAAAAAGTTCCGTTTGCGGTGGGAATCCGGGGTGGTGGGGTAGCCAGCAGAAAATACATAGCAAACCTACTGGCAATCTACTGGCAAATCCTTTTCAATCCTTGTCATATGAATTGAAATTATAGCTAAAACCTATCGGTGCTCATCAGCCATTAACATTACACAACAAGTTGGAAATCGCAAAGGGGTTTGGAAGGTAACAGTGACTACAGGGAGGAGGTGAGGGCCCTCGGAGTGTGGTGTCAGGAAAATAACCTCACACTCAACGTCAACAAAACTAAGGAGATGATTGTGGACTTCAGGAAACAGCAGAGGGAACACCCCCCTATCCACATCGATGGAACAGTAGTGGAGAGGGTAGCAAGTTTTAAGTTCCTCGGCATACACATCACAGACAAACTGAATTGGTCCACTCACACAGACAGCATTGTGAAGAAGGCGCAGCAGCGCCTCTTCAACCTCAGGAGGCTGAAGAAATTCGGCTTGTCACCAAAAGCACTCACAAACTTCTACAGATGCACAATCGAGAGCATCCTGGCGGGCTGTATCACCGCCTGGTACGGCAACTGCTCCGCCCTCAACCGTAAGGCTCTCCAGAGGGTAGTGAGGTCTGCACAACGCATCACCGGGGGCAAACTACCTGCCCTCCAGGACACCTACACCACCCGATGTCACAGGAAGGCCATAAAGATCATCAAGGACATCAACCACCCGAGCCACTGCCTGTTCACCCCGCTATCATCCAGAAGGCGAGGTCAGTACAGGTGCATCAAAGCTGGGACCGAGAGACTGAAAAACAGCTTCTATCTCAAGGCTATCAGACTGTTAAACAGCCACCACTAACATTGAGTGGCTGCTGCCAACACACTGACACTGACTCAACTCCAGCCACTTTAATAATGGGAATTGATGGGAAATGATGTAAATATATCACTAGCCACTTTAAACAATGCTACCTTATATAATGTTACTTACCCTACATTATTCATCTCATAGGCATACGTATATACTGTACTCTATATCATCGACTGTATCCTTATGTAATACATGTATCACTAGCCACTTTAACTATGCCACTTTGTTTACATACTCATCTCATATGTATATACTGTACTCGATACAATCTACTGTATCTGCCTATGCTGCTCTGTACCATCACTCATTCATATATCCTTATGTACATATTCTTTATCCCCTCACACTGTGTACAAGACAGTAGTTTTGGAATTGTTAGTTAGATTACTTGTTGGTTATTACTGCATTGTCGGAACTAGAAGCACAAGCATTTCGCTACACTCGCATTAACATCTGCTAACCATGTGTATGTGACAAATAAAATTTGATTTGATTTGATTTGATTTGACTGCAAGTATTGCAAAGCAATCACTAGCCTGCTATTCAGTGGAGTGGGTGTGTGGTTCAAGTTTGGGTATCGTGGTATCCAATTGGTAGTAGTTACTGTCTTGTCTCAACGCTGCAACTCCCGTACGGACTCAGGAGAGGCAAAGGTCAAGAGCCATGCGTCCTCCGAAACACAACCCAACCAAGTCAGCCATATCAGCTGTTTTTTTAAAGGCAGTAAATGAGGCTGAATGAACTGTTTCACTGCCAGACAAGGATCTGCTGATAGCCAGATGTAGCGCTGGTAAGGATTCACTCCATGGTGCTGCTTCTTGACACAACGCACATCCAACCCAGAAGCGAGCTGCACCAATGTGTCAGAGTAAACACCGTACACCTAGAGACCTGGTCAGCGTGCACTGCACCCGGACCGCCACAGGCGTCACTGGTGCGAGATGAGACAAGTATATCCCTACCGGCCAAACCTTCCCTAACAGTGCTGGGCCAATTGTGCGCTGCCCCATGAGCCTCCTGGTCACAGTCAGCTGCGGCAGAGCCTGGGCTCGAACCCAGAATCTCTGGTGGCACAGCTAGCACTGCGATGTAGGGAGGCCCTTCTTTTCCAAGTTTAAACGGATAAACATTCAAATGCCATGGGCCAGAAAAGGTTGAATACATTGACCAAGCTGTCAGTTCAGCATGACTTCTTACGCGTTCAAAACAACTGGAAACTTGGAACTGGAGAATCTCAGTTTTCAGTGAGTTCAAGACAACTGGGAACTCTGGAAAAAAACAAGCTCCGACTGGGAAAATACATTTTGAACAGTCATCCAATTCGAAATTCCAGGTCGGGAACTCTGCCCTCTTTCTAGAGCTCCTACCTGAAGATCACTGACATCATGATTAAACCTTGTTTTTTTCTGAGTTCCCAGTTGTCTTGAAAGCACCATAAGTTTGATGATAAGGACCGCCGCGCCACCTTCCTGTTCAAATGAGCACATAAATGTATTGTATGCTGCTGCATACTGATGTAATATGCCAGGGAGATTTGTATACTGTAGGTAAGAAAGTCATACTTTTTGTATGTTATGTAGTAAGCTGTTAGTTGCCCATGTGCCTCACCCTAATAATGTGGTCCCTTTCCCCCTCTTAATTTAGCCTACTGTTCTGACATGGTGGTGCTCATTTTGCCTATAGCCTGTTTAAGAGAAATGTGATCATTGAATATTGTGAGAGTTTCATTGTCTGCTTATATGCCCCCTTTATTTATCCATGGTTCTGACTTGGTGTACAGGGAGAATATTGTAAGAACGGCCCATGTTCTGAATTCAGTCGCTGTACATTTCAACCGTGCTGAACAAATAGTTATATTGACTATATCCGTCCTAGCTCGCTCATTAATGTCTTCATCGAAATTACGGATTGCCTCTTATGCGCTGATCGTTCCCTTATGCCATAGTTTGTACATCTCAAATGTCAGTAGAAACCACATTTGTTTAAGCAAGTCAGCCATATCAGCTATGTTTTTTTTTAAAGGCAGTAAATGAGGCTGAATGAACTGTTTCGCTGCCAGACAAGGATCTGCTGATAGCCAGGTGTAGCGGTGGTAAGGATTCACTCCATGGTGCTGTAAAGAAAGCTCTGCAGTTGGGACAGCTTTATATAGGCCATATAGGCCACCGTTTGTCACTGTTTTAATGCAATTAATGTAATGCTTAGTGTTGTGTTGTGTGGTGGCTTTGCTAGCATACTGTGCATCTAAAAAAGAATTGGGGGAGTTTACCCCACCAAGATTTACATGTTAAGATCGCTCCTGGTCATCATCGCTATCACAACAACAATGGTGTGGATGAGTTTCATAAACCAGCTATCAGTCCTTCCACAGATCATTGATCCTGATGAGACGACCCGCTTCTCTCTTTTGTCTGACTGCAATTGGTTTTGTGTCATGTCAACAGACATTTTCAAATAAAATTGCTCATTAAAAAGTGAAGTGAGCGTGAGAGAAACACAGTCACACATAACTAATTTAGCCAGGCCTAATAGGACACTTGATCATGGCCGCTTGAGCATTTATGTTATTAATTTGGCCGGGCACAGTTTCCACTCCTTCAAACTGTGGTGGTTACATAAAGGAGGGAAACAAAAAGAGCATGCTAATTGGCTCTGTGAATGTGTGATGAAATGTTGATCAGCCTGCCTTACAAACATAAATGTTAAATGCCTTTGTTCACACTTTGTACACATTCACTCTTCCTCTTTCTCGCACACACACGCGCACGCACGCACGCACGCACGCACGCACAAATCATACACAAACTATTTTACCTAATGTAGCCACAATTCAATATACAGTACAACACACACTCACACACCCATCGAGAATCTCCTTCACACACACACTCTCAAATACACACACACCCCACAAACACACAGCCAATGTGATGGACAGTAGGGGTACTCAAAGGAGGTAATTACACTGGGGAGTGGTGGAGCTGACTCCAGATGGGCTTGGCAGGGCCCTACTGAAACCTGCTGAGTGTACACATCTCCCACCTCACAGCAACACACACAAACACACACACACCAGCCCAGCCTAAAAAAAAACACATTCCCCTGCATTAGGCATCTTTATTTAACCAGGTAGGCCAGTTGAGAACAAGTTCACATTTACAATTGCGACCTGGCCAAGAAAAAGCAAAGCAGTGCAACAAAAACAACAACACAGAGTTACACATAAACAAACGTACAGTCAATAACACAATAAAAATATCTATGTACAGTGTGTGCAAATGTAGAAGAGTAGGGAGGTAAGGCAATAAAGAGGCGAAATAATTACAGTTTAGCATTAACACTGGGGTGATAGATGTGCAGATGATGATGTGCAAGTAGAGATACTGTGGTGCAGAAGAGCAAGAAGATAAATACCAATATGGGGATGAGGTATTTGGGTGTGCTATTTACAGATTGGCTGTGGACAGGTACAGTGATGGGTAAGCTGCTCTGACAGCTGATGCTTAAAGTTGGAGAGGGAGATATGTTTCCAGCTTCAATGATTTTTACAATTTGTTCCAGTCACTGGCAGCAGAGAACTGGAAGGAAAGGTGGCCAAAGGTGGTGTTGGCTTTGGGGATGACCAGTGAAATATACCTGCTGGAGCATGTGCTATGGGTGGGTGTTGCTATGGTGACCAGTGAGCTGAGATAAGGCGGGGCTTTACCTAGCAAAGACTTATAGATGACCTGGAGCCAGTGGGTTTGGCGGCGAATATGAAGCGAGGGCCAGCCAACGAGAGCATACAGGTTGCAGTGGTGGGTAGTATATGGGGCTTTGGTAACAAAACGGATGGCACTGTGATCCAGTTTGCTGAGTAGAGTGTTGGAGGCTATTTTGTAAAATACATCGCCGAAGTGAAGGATCGGTAGGATAGTCAGTTTTACAAGGTTATGTTTGGCAGCATGAGTGAACAACAGACCCTCCGATTTGACACAATCAACTCTATCGGAGAAGTAGTTGGTGAAACCAAGGCTATTAAGTCTGCCGAAAGAATGCGGTGATTGACAGAGTCGAAAGCCTTGGTCAGGTCGATGAAGACTGCTGCACAGTACTGTCTTTTATCGATGGCGGTTATGATATCGTTTAGGACCTTGAGCGTGGCTGAGGTGCACCCATGACCAGCTCGGAAACCAGATTGTATAGTGGAGAAGGTACGGCAGGATTCGAAATGGTCGGTGATCTGCTTGTTAACTTGGCTTTCAAATTTTTGGATGGATATAGGTCTATATTAGTTTGGGTCTAGAGTGTCTCCCCCTTTGAAGAGGGGGATGACCGCATCAGCTTTACAATCTTTGGGGATCTCAGACAGTAAGAGAGGTTAAACAGGTTAGTAATATGGGGTTGCAACTATTTCGGCGGATAATTTCAAAAAGAGAGGGTCCAGATTGTCTAGCCCAGCTGATTTGTAGGGATCCAGATTTGTAGCTCTTTCAGAACATCAGCTGTCAGGATTTGGTTGAAGGAGAAGCAGGGAGGGGGGCTTGGGCAAGTTGCTGTGGGGGGTACAGAGCTGTTTGCAGTGGTAGGGGTAGCTAGGTGGAAAGTGATTGATTATCGTAGATTTATTGGTGGTGACAGTGTTTCCTAGCCTCATTGCAGTTGGCAGCTGGGAGGAGGTGCTCCTTATTCTCCATGAACCTTAGAGTGTCCCGAAACTTTTTGGAATTAGTGCTACAGGATGCACATTTCTACTTGAAAGAGCTAGCCTTAGCTTTCCTAACTGACTGTGTGTGTTGGTTCCTGACTTTCCTGAAAAGTTGCATATCACGGGGGCTATTCGATGCTAATGCAGAACGCCACAAGATGTTTTTCTGCTGGTCAAGGGCAGTCAAGTCTGGGGTGAACCAAGGACCATATTTGTTCTTAGATCTACATTTTTTGAATGGGGCATACATATTTAAGATGTTGAGGAAAGCACTTTTAAAGAGCAACCAGGCATCCTCTACTGATGGGATGAGGTCAATATCCTTCCAGGCCGCGGACCCATTACGGACGCAGGCATTGAGGCGGTGATGAGATCCTGGTTGAAGACAGCAGAGGTGTATTTAGAGTGCAAGTTTGCCAGGATGACATCTAAGAGGGTGCCTATGGTTATGAATTTAGGGTTGTACCTGGTAGGTTCCATGATAATTTGTGTGAGATTGAGGGCATCTAGCTTAGATTGTAGGATGGCTGGGGTGTTAAGCATATCCCAATTTAGGTCACCTAAAAGTACGAACTCTGAAGATAGATGGGTGGCAATCAATATACCATATCACATATGGTGTCCAGGGCACATCTGGGGCCTGAGGGGGGTTTATAACAAGCGGCAATGGTGAGATACTTGTTTCTGGAAAGGTGGATTTTTAAAAGTAGAAGCTCAAATTGTTTGGGCATAGACCAGGATGGTATGACAGAACTCTGCAGGCTATCTCTGCAGTAGAGTACAACTCTGCCCTTTTTGGCATTTCTATCTTGTCGAAAATGTTGTAGTTGGGAATGGAAATGTCAGGATTTTTGGTGGCCTTCCTAAGTCAGGATCGGGACTCGGCTAGGACATCCGGGTTGGCGGAATGTGCTAAAGCAGTGAATAAAACAAACTTAGGGAGGAAGCTTCTGATGTTAACATGCATGAAACCAATGCTTTTACAGTTACAGAAGTCAACAAATGAGAGCGCCTGAGGAATGGGAGTGGTGCTGGGGGCTGCAGGCCCTGGGTTAACCTCTACATCACCAGAGGAGGAGTAGGATGAGTGTACGGCTAAAGGCTATAAGGACTGGTCATCTAGTTAGTTCGGAACAGTGAGTAAAAGGAGCAGATATCTGGGCGTGGAAGAATAGATTCAAGGCATAATGTACAGACAAGGGTATGGTAGGATGTGAGTACAGTGGAGGTAAAACTAGGCATTGAGTGATGATGAGAAAGGTTTGGTTCTCTAGAGGCACCAGTTAAGCCAGGTAAGGTCACCGCATGTGTGTGTGGGGGGAGGCAAAGGGCTATCTAAGGCATATTGGGCAGGGCTGGGGACTCTACGGTGAAATAAGACAATAATCACAAACCAAAACCGCAATAGACAAGGTATATTGACATTAGGGAGGCATGTGTAGCCGAGTGATCATATGGTCCAATGAGTAGCAATAGATGACTCAGGGAGCCTATTCAGTAGTCGCTGCTACGCTAGGCGAGCTGGAGACACGGCGATTCAGACAGCTAGCTGGCCAGGGCTAGCAGATGGGCCTTCTAGCTAGCTGCAATGATCCGGTGTAAAGGTTCAGAGCTTGCAGTAGGAATCTGGAGATGTGGTAGAGAAAAAGCAGTCCGATATGCTCTGGGTTGATATCGCGCTGTGCAGGCTGGCAGGTATTGACCGAGCTGAGGCTGGCTGGAGTCCGAGTTAACGGTGAAGACCGCTAGCAGTGGTTAACTGACTACTAGCTAGTAGCTAGTTAGCTGGGGGTTAGATGGGGGTTCTGGTTCTAAAGTATAAAAATAGCAGATTCGTACCACATTGGGTGAGGCGGGTTGCAGGAGACTATATTCAGTCTGTATATGGAAAGTGAGATTAAAATATATATGAAATATATACGAAAAAAACGAGGAAAACAATATTTTCACGGGACAAGACAAAACACACGTCTGACTGCTTCGCCATCTTGGATAGGACATGGGCAGCAGGCCAGGAGAAGGAGAGGAAGGGAGAGAGAAAAAGCACGGGGAGGGCAGGAAGGGATAGAAATAGTAGGATGGAGTGCACTGCGTAAAGGAAGAACAGAGAGGGAATTAAGAAGGAAGAGGTAGTATCAAAGTGCATATATAATCAAAGAAGAGAGGCCAGGACAAGACATTTTAAGAGTGGGCCAGAATAGAGGGGAAAAGCAAGAAGAGGGCACTTTACAGTTACAGGTACAGTATGAGGGAATGGAAAGGGAGGAAGGATTTCCCAGAAAGACTGCATAATCAAGATATGACAGCATTCTGTTAGTGTATTACATGTTTTTTTAAACATACATTGCTACCACCTGGTTTGAAAAAAGGGTTTGATTTAGCTATATAGGCCTCCAGATTTGAGCGTACGATTATTTGATAAATGAGGGCCTTTGTATTGTATCCCAGATTGCCAGTCGAAAATTAATGATTTGGAGCCTTTCAGAGGCTCTCTGAGAGCTTTTCCCAAGGTTTCAGCCTGAATACCTGTCAATGGAACACTGCTGGGCATTGATGTATGTGCTCTTTGTTATCGCAGATAATTTATATTTGATGTTTGAAGTATTACATAGCTTTTATTCTATTACTGAGCTCTCGGGAAATAAGGGAACATTTCAAACATCTCAATTATGTATTCATGTCTGTGTGTTAGATGGACATGTCTAATTATTGAGTATCTCTATTCTCTTTCGTGCACTGTGGACCTTTGCCACCATAAATCTGTGCTGATTTAGGTAAGAGTAGAATTTTTTTGTTGTGTGTGTTTGATCAATATACTTGAGCCCAGGGAGTCTTTTCAGCTTTGCTTCTGGAGATAATGGATTTTAGGTTTGTTTTGTTGTGTGCTGTTGTTCCTTAATAATGTCTATCTAACACTGCTCTATACGCTCTTAACAGTATGAGTGAAGGTTGAGATGCCTGACTTCAGAGATGCATAGCGTTAATGGCAGCTACCCTTGGTATGGCTTCTGTTTCCCTCCATTCACCTCTCCTCCTGGTGCTGAGGCCTAGTTTGCAGGCGTCATGTGGCGCTTCCACGTTTAGGCATTGACCACGTTTGGCCACATGCAGTTGGCCTGCTTTCAGTGGTCTAGCAGCGTGCCCCATGCGGCCCCCACGAGGACAGACACACAGATGGCCACAGTGGGGGTCCGCATGATGGGCAGCCTGGCTACCAGACCCTGGCATCCCAGCATCTTTCTCTCCGGATGACAGTGCTCCAGCGCCGCAGAGCAGCAACATCAGAGCCCCAACGTGTTGCGATTCACGCATTAGCACTGAGATGATCTAAATGCTAATGTAGCCTCTCTTTTTATTCGCTCCAGATAATATGTTGTTGTTCTTAGGCTAATGGACATCTAGGCTTGATGGATCTGTGGATATGACCCCTCCCCCTTCATCCCCCTCAGTTCAGGCTGCGAGGGATGTTATTACAATGACGAGTCAATCATTAAAATTGTAGCTACCTTATGATGGGCGAGCACAGCATCAGAATATGATTAACCACAACAATGTTCAGCGGTAAACAGTTGCCGTGCCTTGTTATTTGTTTAGTTAGTTTGCATTAATCAGTATTCATTTTACAACATGTGCCCGCAACAAGGTTTTTTCTTCTCCAATGAGGCTTGTGTAGTTGTGTAGCTCCCAGTTTTTAAAGGTACATGGTTTTAAAAAAAGCGAGGAAATTAACACAAATTCTGAATCTAAGCGGCTACAGAAATCGAGGGATCCAATTCCATCTCGAAAAGCGAGCTTGAAGATCAAAGCCGTGACTTTATCTCCAAACTAAGTCAGAAAACATTTAAAGAAGAAAGCAGAGAAAAGGTTATCAGTGAAGAGCATGTCATTTAGTTGGCTCTTTCTAAACTGATCCCTCGGATAAAGGGATGATTTAGGGAGAGAGACTTTGGCTTTCTAGGCCTGGCGAGCAAAAATACTTTTGTTTTTAAAACTTCCATCTCCAATGATTGTCGTATTTGTACTTTATATTCTAGCTTTTCAGTGCGGCATCGCTTATAACATTCCATGTAACTATAATCAAAGCCTGTCAACATCTTTGAGAGCCTAGGCGGTGGAATCTGCGATAATCCACCACTCCAGCAACACTGCAATTACCAGTAACTGACACAGTTTGATGTTTGACAGGTAATTATTATTGTGAATTATGTTGAAATGGCAAATCACAGCGTTTCTTTGATGGCGTCTCATAATGGTTTCTCCATTAAATCAATGGGGTTTGTGGACATAATGTTCTCAGCTGGTCTTCAAGTTCTATGAGATTTCACTACAGGGACATTGCTTCATAATATTTGTGAAAAGGAGACGTCTTCCAAATATAGACTAATGTATAACCCAAGAAGATAGAATATAGGAAAATGGCTAATGAGTGTTATTATATGCTGCTGTACAGAGTCAAAGATGATGCATTGTATTACACCGGAGTGTACAGAACGTACAAACTTTTAAGCAAGAATGTGAGACGCAAGCTTAATTGATGCAGGGAGGGGAAAATGACACTTTTATTGTGTGTCTCGAATGACTAGGTGGAGTGATGGGTGAAGTGCTTCTTTGGAAGCATTAAAAGCCATCAAGCTCTCGCTGGAATGATCAAGTGGCAGATGAGATGTCTCCAGGTTAATTAACATCATCATGACTGAGTTCTTAATTGAGTTTGAGAGCTGCTTTCTCATCAATCTTCTTTAGAGTGCCACAAATCACTCTCAAATAGTCGCCAGGGAGTTATACATGTTTAAAGTATGTTTATTTACATTACTGGAGCATTAACGTGGTAATTCACTACAAAATCAAAGTTTGTCAGACATTTTCAAACGTCTGATGTTGAGATGAGTTGATGGTGCATTTATTTCCCATTCATTGGGGTTGAGCCATATAGCTGGGATGGGATGTGTACTCTTCTCAACTTTAGACCACTTTTGAGGTGAACTATCACTTTACAATTGAATGCAATGATAAAGTATGATCAATAGTAATTTCAGTATAAAAAAGGTAACGGTACTAGGATAAATCCAGTGGGGTGTCAGTGTGATAAAACCCATGCTTCTTATTAGTTTGCTAATTAGGCAGACTATTATGTCAAACTAAATAGAATTAGTCAAATGTTTCCCTTTAGATCATTGCTGCAGTCAAGTTTGGACATGAACACAGTGTTTTTTTAAAGGTGTTCTAAACCAAGATCTGGAAACAGAAACTATTCTATTCTGTCACCTTAGCAGTGCTACTTAGGCTCAACATTATTGAAGGTTCAATTTAGTTAAATCCAATACCTTGATGACGTTCTGTGGTCTTGAAAATATTGTTAAGCAACACACATCTTAACGCAATCTCTACCTTGTAATGAAATCCCTTAATGTACTGAGCAAACATTAAATTGGGAATTGATTTGGTTGGAGATGTGTATTTGTCAGACAGACCAGTATGTCTATGCTTTAGTCTAAAACTCAGCCTCCCTAGCCTCTATCTCTACTGTGATTAGAAATTAGGTGCCGTATGCTGTACATGTCCTCTGTGCTTCATTGGCTATGCAATTTACTGTTCGTTTTAGGTGAAAAAGCACTCTGGAGTCTAATTCCGCATGTTGTTGTGAAACCGTAATCATTTATTTATTTTCCGACCCGAATATTCATTAGCGTTTTGATGTATAGGTATATTAATTTACTTCCCATTTTGTTGTTAGGAGACCAGACATTTATGCATATTTTGTGTGTAATTAACTCACGGCGTGGTGTTGACAAAAGGTTTGGCTGCATTATGGGGGATGGATGATGCCGTAATTATCTCTTAATTTATCCTAACAATGCCAGACTAATCAAAAGCCCCTTTAATTTCCTTATTTTGGCCTTGATTTAAAATGGATGCCTTATACCCACAGCATCCATCACCCGACACGGGAAACAAGCAAGAAGGGGGTGATTTGGTTAATGCCTCATTATGACAATGTCTCAAGCCGCTGGTGAAATTGATAGGGGTAGTTTCATCCACTGTCAGTGGCATAGATCGCATATTACCCTGGCATACTAGGCTAATTGTTGGCTAGTCATGTCACTACTCTGTAGCTAGAGAGTGACTCACTCTCTAATGTCTCCCTGGTCTCTACATTGGTCTGTAGAGTGTGCCCATTAATACCTCATTCTTCTTTCTCTCTCTGCTCTCAAATATCTCTATTGATTGCTGGTTAAGAGTGACCATCTCTGCCTCAGTCTCATATCTCTCTTTCTCTCTGGTCTCTTATCTCGTCGTTGGTCTGTAGTAGTAGAGACAGTCGCCTTGGTCCCTGTACTCTCTCCTCTAACGAGGCCAGTGTTTGGCATTGAGATGGAGAGCATCCCCAGGTGGCAGGGGACAGGGATCGGACCTCTGATAATTAGCAAAGGCACCTGTATCGTCAGGAGAGGAAAGGCACTGACATTCATTGCTCTTAATAGTGTTTCCTGAGCCTCGACCACCTCTCTGTCTCTCTCTCTCTCTCTCTCTAATCTCTCATCTCTCTCTTTTTTCCCTCTCTGTGTGCTCTGTCTCTCTCTCTGTCACACATACAGTACACACTCTTTCTCCCTCCCACTCTCTTTCTCTCTATTGTTCCCTCACTCTCTGTCCTTCTCTCTCTCTCTGCGGGTCACCATCCTCTGTTTCCCTGACGTTGTTATCCTTGGCACCTGAGAGATAAAGTCACTCGCGATGACTGATGACCACCGGCCCCTGCAGAGCCACCTCAGAGAAAGCATAATGATACAGACATGCTGTGTATTATGGCTCCTCAAGGCTATGTCTAGAAAGCCATATCAGGGCAGTGGCTGGGCATCAGCCGTAGCATTAGCAAGTCCATCGTAAATGTCCTGGTAAATAAAGCAAATGTTCGTTCAACCAATGTCCCAATATGGCAGCAAAGGCCTTGAAACAGGTTGACTGTTAAGTGTGAGTATAAGCATCTTTATTAGACATGGTGGGCCATACAAACCGGGAGCGCACAGGGTCTTTGAAAGAAGCGCACAGGGTCTTTGAAAGAGCTGTTCATGATTCTGCGGTGATGGTGTGTTCATAATCACCAGCTGTGGTCACCTCTCTGATGCAGCGTCTCGGGAATCTCTCTGGAACACTGAAGGAGCTCATTATGACAAGTTCCAGATGTCACCTCTGCCTCTAGTGAGGCCTTGCTGACGTCATGTTGGCTGCCAATCCTAGCTGTGTGTATGTGTTTGTGTCCATGGCGACGCTCTGCCGGCCTGACAACCTGGCCAACGGTCAGGGCCAATGGGCTGATTGTTGCTGAGGGCCAAGTTTTCACGTTCTGTATGTTGCTCACTCTCGCTGTCACTTACTCTCACTCTGTTTTCACTGCCTGCTCTACCTTCATGCTTCGCTATTTCTCATTCTCATAGATCATCTCTCTCCTTTTCACTCTCTCTCTTTCTCATCTTTCCCCCCCTTACTCCCTCTGTCGTGCTCTCTCTCGTTCTCTCTTTTTTAACGCACTGTCCTATACCGAGTCCCAACACCTACACATCACCCACCATGCATCCTGTTTGCAGCCTTAGGTAGTGTGGGTAGGGTTGATGAACTGAGATTATGTAGTCCGGCCTTGACTCACTACACAGGTGGCTATAATGAAATATAGAATATACACAGAAAGAGAATACTGTATGTGAATCCACACCACTCTTATTCCTCATATGCAGGTGTAGGATCTTAATTTGACCACTCTGTTGTTCCTGAGAATTCTCACAGAAATGTTGGCCAGCTAATAGTCTAACCACCGATCAAGCAACATTACATCGTCGGAAAAGTGCAAATGGACTAAACGTTTAAATCCTGTTGATCCAGGATTATTTTGCTGCGACAATAATGGTCAAATTAAGATCCTATCTGTAGGAGGCAATGAAACCATTTTATCACTTAAATTAACCTCTTTAAACCACCTAGTTCTACCTACACTGTGTCATGTAAGGAGAGATATTATGTTGGGTGTCTCTTAAGTTATTTACATTCCAAGCTTAGAATTTATTGATTAGAATATGCATGAGCCATTATCTCGCTATATTTCCAGCCCAAAGACAATCTAAGGAAATTGTCAGATAGCACTAACGCAGAGGCCACTTGCACTTTGTTGCACTAACTGCGTAATCACACTCAAAATGATTGTAATTGCATCCTAGCAATGCAACAAAGATTATACTTTTATGGATTGAGACTCGGTCAGATTCAAAGCTATTTTCTCTGACATTTACACGCAATCTAACTGTCACATAGTCAACCCTACAAAACTGTAATGGCAAATATAGCACTGTTATTTAAGTATTTACTTTATGGAATAACTAGAGTGTCATAAATGTTTCCTTAAATGGCTTTTTGTACTTTCCTTCCAGTGAGGGGTGGCCTATATTCCTGCTCTGATTGGACTGATACGATCTGAGACTGAGATATAGAATGGCGCTAACACTATTTGCCTAATGTTTAGCCCACTGATGAAGGATGTGAAAACATGAACTAGTTTCTGGCAATGTGCCTAAAAAAAAATAGAACTAAAAGTATTTCGTAACAAACCATTTTGTTTTTTAATTACCAAAAAGTTGTACTGGTAATGTTATTGTCACGTGTGCTCCCTATCCGGCCTCTAGGTTACCAGGCTGCTCGTTATGGTGCACACCTGTCACCAGCGTTACGTGCATAATGAACCTCACCTGGACTCCATCATCTTCTTGATTACCTGCCCTTTATATGTCACTCCCTTTGGTTTCTTCCCCAGTCGTTGTTGTTTCTGTGTCATGTTGGTGCGCTGTTCGTTTAGTTATTAAATGTATTCACTCCCTGAACTTGCTTCTCGACTCTCAGCGTACATCGTTACAGAATGACGACTCGCTAAAGGGAAGCATCAGGGAGTGTTGTTTTGGTGTTGGAGGTGATGTCGGGTCCGGGTATCCAAACCGGAGCTACCTCAGCCGGTTTGTTGGGTTCCCCTGCCTCAGCTGGCCCGACAGGTTTCCGTACCTCAGCGGGATCGATAGGCTCCCATGCCTCAGGTGGCTCGACAGGCTGTCATGACTCGGCGGGTTCGATAGGCTTCCATGCCTCAGCTGGTTCGATAGGCTTCCATGCCTCAGCGGGCTCAATAGGCTCCCATGCCTCAGCTGGCACATCAGGCTCTCACGCTTCAGCCGATTCGTCAGGTTTCTGCGCCTCAGCGGAGGCGACCGGTCCACTCCGGATCCCTGGGATCGTCCCTTTGGTTGGCATCCTGCGGCTGGAGCCGAACACGCCGGGGAGGGGGTACTGTACCGTATGCTTTCTCTCTGGCGCTCTAGGTTGTCATGCTCCCGCACCTCAGCCGGATCGACAGGTTCCCGCACCTTAGCAGAGGTGACCGGTCCGCTCCTGATCCCCGGGGTCGTCATCTTGGTCGGCGTCCTGCGGCTGGAGCTGTGCGTCGGGGAGGGGGTACTGTTACGTGTGCTCCCTCTCCGGCCTCTAGGTTACCAGGCTGCTCGTTATGGTGCACACCTGTCACCAGCGTTACGTGCATAATGAACCTCACCTGGACTCCATCACCTTCTTGATTACCTGCCCTTTATATGTCACTCCCTTTGGTTTCTTCCCCAGTCGTTGTTGTTTCTGTGTCATGTTGGTGCGCTGTTCGTTTATTTATTACATGTATTCACTCTCTGAACTTGCTTCCCGACTCTCAGCGTACCTCGTTATAGTTATTACCACTAACCGTGTAATTTCAGGTTCCATCACAAAACCACTGCTGTTATAACAGGAAAAGTTATGATTTATAGATAATATATTTTCTCTCTCCAGATATGTTTTATGTATGTGTGTTATTTGTTTGACTACTGTTGCATATAGGATATTTCCATGTCTACCAATCACTTAATAGATGAAATAAAAAAAGTTTGAATTAATAAAATGTACATTTTTGAAAGTCAACTATAATATGTTAGCCAAGATCAAAGCGTTTATAAGTTCTATATAAATCCTGTATTTAAATGGAAAATGTTGTGTTCAGACCTTCCTCCTCTGCATTTTTCCTCTTGAATGTTGTGCTGCTACCATGTTGTGGTGGTGTTGTGTTGCTACAGTACGTGTTGCTGCCATGCTATGTTGTCTTAGGTCTCTCTTTATGTAGTGTTGTCTCTCTTGTCATGATGTGTGTTTTGTCCTATTTTTATTTAATTTATTTTTAATCCCAGCCCCCGTCCCCGCAGGAGGCCTTTTGCCTCTTGGTTGGCCGTCATTGTAAATAAGAATTTGTTCTTAACTGACTTGCCTAGTTAAATACATTTTTTTTAAATGACTTTGGAGGCAGCTTTGCAGAGTGGTCACTAGCTGGCACAGCCACAAAGTCATAAAATCTGATTTTAAACCTAACCTTAACCACACTGCTAACCCTAATTCCAAACCCTTACCTTTTTACAAAATAACCAATTTTGACTTTGCAGCTGGCCCATCTAGCAGAAATCACTCAGTTTTGCCTCAAGGTCATGACTCATTGCGTTTGTTTTGAACATCAACCTGCTTCTGTCTTCGGAATGCATGGCTGATCTAGAGTAGTAACTACATGTATGAATGAGTTAAGCTGTTGTATTAGCTGCTGTGTGTGTGGGGTTGGGCGATATCCACATTTTCATATTTCCAATTTGCCCTCATGAGGAACAATATCACATATACAGTGGGGCAAAAAAGTATTTAGTCAGCCACCAATTGTGCAAGTTCTCCCACTTAAAAAGTGGAGATCTGCATGGAGGAATGGGCCAAAATACCAGCAACAGTGTGTGAGAACTTGTGAAGACTTACAGAAAACATTTGACCTCTGTCATTGTCAACAAAGGGTATATAACAAAGTATTGAGATACACTTTTGTTATTGATAATACTTATTTTCCACCATTTGCAAATAAATTCATTAAAAATCCTACAATGTGATTTTCTGGATTTTTTCCCCTCATTTTGTCTGTCATAGTTGAAGTGTACCTATGATGAAAATTACAGGCCTCTCTCATATTTTTAAGTGGGAGAACTTGCGCAATTGGTGGCTGACTAAATACTTTTGCGTGTGTGCATATGTTATATACTGGTCTTCTTATTAAAGAGCAACTGAACACGTCCATTTGCACGTGTGTTTTTAGAAAAACAAGATTTCAGTCTTGGATGTGTGTTTCCTGACCTATTCCGCGTTTGGTTAATGATGTTTGTTCTCCATGGAACACTATTTCACTTCCTCGAAATCCCCGTATTGAATCTAAGATAAGTCTGTTATTAATTCTCAAGTTTTTGCTGAGGATGTTTTAGTTGTGCAAGTTTACATCTAACTAAGGTGTTTGGTGCAGTAATTAAAAAAAATTAAAAAAAATTAATGCACGACGTGTTGTCTTACCGTATGTAAACAAAGTCGTAGTTGCTGGACAGGTCTGTCTCACTGTCTGTGCTATTGGATAGAGAATAATCACCGCAGCTGTTCACCCCATGTTAGTGGGAAAAGGGACATCAAATCAAAACCCAATCTGTATTTACCCGTTGTGACCCACGGATCTTCCAATCTCTGTTTTATACGAGACAGACCTTATGACCAAAAGTATCCTATTTATACTTTGTAGTGTATTTTAACCCTAGAATAACTGTTTCTGACTCATATTGATGGCGACATTCGTTGATTTTAAAGGCAGTCGCTCTTTAAAGACGTATCTGTAAGTATGTCTCCCCTAGCCCGGCTTGAGCTATACAAGAGGACCCAGTTCATGACTGTTTCCCACAGGACTCATTTGAGTGCAGAGAGAAGCACTCAGATATCAGTAGCAGTGATGTTCACCAATTAGCCCCGAGAGCCATGATCACACAGATGATCAAAGCGTTAGTGCAACTTTGTGTGTGTGTACATGCGTGCGCATGTGTTATCCTTTGACCTGCAGAGTTGGTTGTTGTGCTTTCACCGAACACACACTTTCTCTCTCTCTATTCAACTTAAGGGGCTTTATTGGCATGGCAAACACATGTTCACATTGTCAAAGCAAGTGATATAGATAATAAACAAAAGCAAAATAAACAATAAAAAAATGCATAGTAAACATTACACTCACAAAAGTTCCAAAAGCATAAAGACATTTAAAATATCATGCAATGTTGTAATGATGTGCAAGTAGTTAAAGTACAAAAGGGAAAATAAATAAACATAAATATGGGTTGTATTTACAATGGTGTTTTTTCTTCACTGGTTGCCCTTTTTGTCATGCCTGCTCCTGCTCCTGCTCCTGCCCCACCAGGCTGTCCATCATTACGCCCACTTGTCACCATCATTACGCCCACCTGTCACCATCATTACGCCCACCTGTCACCATCATTACGCGCACCTGTCACCATCATTACGCGCACCTGTCACCATCATTACGCCCACCTGTCACCATCATTACGGCCACCTGTCACCATCATTACGGCCACCTGTCACCATCATTAGGCCCACCTGTCACCAACATTACGCGCGTCAGCGCTTCATTGGACTCGCATGGACTCCATCACTTTATTGATTGCCTCCCCTTTATCTGTCTATTCCTCAGTTTCATCCCTGTGTCAGCATTGATGTCGTTATGTTTCCCTTATCCAGGCTGTCCGTGTTGCTGTCCGTGTTGTGTTTCATGTCTGTTTTATTTATTAAATATTCACTCCCTGTACTTGCGTCTCGTCTCCCAGCATCTATCCTCACATTTTCAGGTCACAAATCTTGCTGCTGTGATTGCACACTGTGGTATTTCACCCAATATGGGAGTTTATCAAAATTGGGTTTGTTTTGAAATTCTTTATGGATCTGTGTAATCTGAGGGAAATATGTGTCTCTAATATGGTCATACATTTGGCAGGAGGTTAGGAAGTGCAGCTCAGTTTCCACCTCATTTTGTGGGCAGTGTGCACATAGCCCCTCTCAATAGCAAGGCTATGCTCATAGTTTTTAATTCATTTTGGGTCTGTCACAGTGGTCAGATATTCTGCCACTGTGTACTCTCTGTTTAGGGAAAAATATCATTCTAGTTTGCTCTGTTTTTTTATTAATTATTTCCAATGTGTCAAGTAATTATCTTTTTTGTTTTCTCATGACTTGGTTGGGTCTAATTGTGTTGCTGTCCTGGGGATCTGTGGGGTCTGTTTGTGTTTGTGAACAGAGTCCCAGGATCAGCTTGCTATCTAATCTATTAAATTCGTGTGTGGATCCCCAGAGTATGCAGGTGCTACATATGGAGACACTGGACTCTCTCTTCTCCAGGTTCATCTCTCTGTAGGTGATGGCTTTGTAATGGAAGGTTCGGGAATCTCTTCCTTTTAGGTGGTTGTAGAATCTAATGGCTCTTTTCTTGATTTTGATCATTAGTGGGTATCGGCCTAATTCTGCTCTGTGTGCATTATTATTACGTTGTACACAGATGATATTTTTTTAGAATTATGCATGCATAATCTCAATTTGGTGTTTGTCCCATTTTGTGAATTATTGATTGGGGAGTGGACCCCAGACCTCACAACCATAAAGGGCATTGGGTTCTGTAAATGATTGAAGTATTTTTTGCCAGATCCTAATTGTTATGTCGAATGTTTTGTTCCTTTTGATAACATAGAAGGACCTTCTTGCCTTGTCTCAGATTGTTCACCACTTTGTGGAAGTTACCTGTGGCGCTGATGTTTAGGTCGAGGTGTATATTGTTTTTTGTGTGCTCTAGGGCAACAGTGCCTAGATGGAATTTGAATTTGTGGTGCTGGCAACTGGACCTCTTTTGGAACAACATTATTTTTGTTTACTGAGATTTACTGTCAGGGACCAGGTCTGACATAATCTGTGCAGAAGATCTAGGTGCTGCTGTAGGCCCTCCTTGGTTGGGGAGAAAGCACCAGATCATCAGAAAACAGTAGACATTTGACTTCAGATTCTCGTAAGGTTCTAGTGTCCTCGCCAATTCGTCGATATACTGAATATGTTGAAGAGGGTGGGGCTTAAGCTGCATCCCTGTCTCTCCCCACAACCCTGTGGAAAGAAATATATGTTTTTTTGACAGTTTTAACTGCACACTATGTTTTCCACCAACACCATTTTCCATCAATTTGACCCTCATGCCAAACTGAGTCAAAAGCTTTTTTTAAGTCTACAAAGCATCTCTCTCTCTCTCTCTCTCACACACACACACACACACACACACACACACACACACACACACACACACACACACACACACACACACACACACACACACACACACACACACACAGACACAGAGACACACACAACACAAATCGTCAGCACTTCAAGCACAGTCAATGACACTTAACATTTGAAAAGCTGTGAAACTCGAGCTGCCGGATCTATAGAGGGCAGGAGGGTCATAGTTCCTGCCTCGCCCCGGTTATATCCCCTCTGCTGGGTTAGCTGATGGGGCTCGGCTAACTGCTTCAATTCATACCTGGTGTTTCTGTATCACTGGTCTGCTAGCCTAGTAGAGCCTGTTGGCTTCAGAACAGAACTTTAATGAGGAGAGATTCAGTGTGTGTGTGTGTGTGTGTGTGTGTGTGTGTGTGTGTGTGTGTGTGTGTGTGTGTGAGAGAGAGTGAGAGAGTATACATTCAGTACTAGTCAAAAGTTTGGACACACCTACTCATTCAATTGATTTTCTTTATTTTAACTATTTTATACAACGTAGCATAATAGTGAAGACATGAGCACCATTAAATAACACACATGAAATCATATAGTAACCAAAAAAGTGTTAAACAAATCAAAATATATTTTATATTTGAGATTCTTCAAGTAGCCACCCTTTGCTTGATGACAGCTTTGCACACTCTTGGCATTCTCTCAACCAGCTTCATGAGGTAGTCACCTGGAATGCATTTCAATTAACAGGTGTGCCTTGATGAAACTGGCTCTCGTGAGGACCGCCACAGGAAAGGAAGACCCAAAGTTACCTCTGCTGCAGAGGATAAGTTCATTAGAGTTACCAGCCTCAGAAATTGCAGCCCAAATAAATGCTTCACAAAGTTAAAATAACAGACACATCTCAACTGTTCAGAGGAGACTGCGTGAATCAGGCCTACATGGTTGAATTGCTGCTAAGAAATTACTACTAAAGGACACCAATAATAGGAAGAGACTTGCTTGGGCCAAGAAACACGATCTATGGACATTAGACCGGTGTAAATCTGTCCTTTTTGTCTGGTGAGTTCAAATTTGAGATTTTTGGTTCCAGCCGCCTTGTTTTTGTGATACGCAGAGTAGGTGAACGGATGATCTCCACGTGTGGTTCCCACTGTGAAGCATGGAGGAGGAGGTGTGATGTTGTTGGGGTGCTTTGCTGGTGACACTGTGATTTATTTAGAATTTAAGGAAGGAACACTTAACCAGCATGGCTACCACAGCATTCTAAAGTGAAACACCATCGCATTTGACCAAGAAGGAGAGTGATGGAGTGCTACATCAGATGACCTGGCCTCCACAATCACCCGACCTCAAACCAATTGAGATGTTTTGAGATGAATTGGACTGCAAAGTGAAGGAAAAGCAGCCAACAAGTGCTCAGCATATGTGGGAACTCCATCAAGACTGTTGGGAAAGCATTTCAGGTGAATCTGGTTGTGAGAAGGCCAAGAGTGTGCAAAGCTGTCATCAAGGCAAATGGTGGATACTTTGAAGAATCTAAAATCTAAAATATATTTAGATTTGTTACACATTTTCATGGTTACTACATGATTCCATATGTGTTGTTTCATAGTTGTGATGTCTTAACTATTAGTCTACAATGTAGAAAATAGTAAAAATAAAGAAAAACCCTTGAATGAGTAGGTGTGCCTAAACTTTTGATTGGTACTGCACGTGGGTGTGTATATGGGAAATTCAAGCCACGAACATAATTCTGCATTATTTCAACCTTTCCTCAAACTGCTGTTTAACTCTTAACAAAAAGCAGAGTTTGGCATTGACCTGCTAGGTCTGTCAGGGAGCATAAGGCCAAATCTAGTGTTCCATAAGACAGCTACACTACAATCATCTATCAAATGAATGGAATGTAAAGAAGATTTCATAGTAAAGATTCATAATTGCACCATTCACTGCAGAAGAATGTGGGAGCTGTCAGGGAGGTGAGGACTGGAAGGTCAGAGATATTATCCTCTGACAGGGGAATAGGAGAGGTGTGACAGAGATGGAGGGAGAGAGATAGACCAAGAGAGGTAAAGGGAAATAAGAGCGGTAGAGAGAGAAGAGAGAGTGAAAGATAGAGAGAGGGTGGGAGAGAGGTAGAAGTAAAGGGAAATATGAGAGATATGAAAGAGAGAGAGGGAGGGAGAGAGAAGGAGTTAGAGAGAGAGGCAGCGGTAAAGGGAATAGGAGAGGAAAAGCAGGAATACACGCAGTATATTTCATGTGTAGGAAATGACATGACACAGAGAGTATTGAAAATGCCCCCTGAGCCTCTTGCTCTCTCAGTCGTGAAACAATCCTCCCATTTTTACCTCTCCTGCCTCCACTCCTGCTTTATTCTCCTCTCCCTCTCCCTCTCCCTGATATTACCCGTGGCTAGGGATGGACACACTGAGAACGATTTTGAATTAAAATGACAAAATGGAGATCATCATCATCTCCCCAAGATCAAGTGAAAGGAAATGGCCCATGAAAAAGGCCTACGCATGCTAGTGTGGGTTTTATGAGCATGTGTGTGCACGCTTGTTCCTGTGCGTGTGTGTGTACTTGTGCGTTCGCATGTGTTTGTATGCGTGCACGTGTAGGTGCTTGTTTGTGTGTGTGTATTAATATGTGTTTATTTGGGTGTGTATCGTCATATGACAGAAGCCCACCTCTGTGTGTGATGTGAGGCATCAGAGATTGGGTTCCACTCAGATGGATCGTGGGTAATGTAGCGTATCAAAGGGCGGTGGGACGGTTTGGTCCACTCGTTTCTCCTATTGCCATCACATCTAGTATGCACCCACACTCAGGACGGCTACCTCAATTCCCCTCGTAGTGATGTCAGCAGTTTTGGCTGTTGGACATATACTTGCATCCTACATGTAGCGTCCCCCGATCCCCGATATTCATGGTCCCTAGTTAGTATTCCACTTAGACTCTCCCCAAATACTTTGTAGGCGAATGTTCAGTTTGAACTTGGTTGTGATTAGGCTTGCAAAGGGAGTGTATATTACTCAAAACCTTTTCTCCTCAATTGGTAGTTACAGTCTTGTCCCATCACTGCAATTCCCGTACGGATTCGGGAGAGGCAAAGGTCAAGAGCCATGCATCTTCCGAAACACAACCCAGCCAAGCCGCACTGCTTCTTGACACAATGCCCGCTTAACCCAGAAGCCAGCCACACCAATGTGTCAGAGTCAGCGTGCATTGTGCCCGGCCCGCCACAGGAGTCACTAGTGCACGACGGGACAAGGACATCCCTGCTGGCCAAACCCTCCCCTAACCCGGACGACGCTGGGCCAATTGTGTGCCACCCCATGGGTCTCCCGGTCTCGGCCAGCTGCGACAGAGCCTGGACTCAAACCAGAATCTCTAGTGGCATGGCTAGCACTGCGATACAGGACCTTAGACCACTGCGGCACTCGGGAGGCCCAGGGCTGAATATTTTAACAACAGAATAAAACAATGAATAAAAGTCCCATGATGGTAGTGATTGCCCATTACAGCTTATCACTTATTAACCATAATTTATACACATTACTTTACTTTAAGAAAATATATACATTTGTTTTAGTTGATGACTTTATTATTTCATTACATTTCATCATCTCATCTCGATAGAGCTGCTGCCTTTGCTGTCTCACAAAATCACTATTTTAATCGTTCTTCAAAGTAAATAAGGCATATATTTATGACTGCTGAATACCAACTATTAATCACTTAGATTGTGTATTTGCAGGTAGAGATACCTCAGGAAGCAACAGCAGCTCTCTATATCCCCTCGCGATCACATTCTTCTGTCTCTTCCGTAGGATGCGTAAAAGAACACAGACCGGACAAGTAGATGTGCAAAGGATTATGGTCACTTTAGTTAATTACCAAGTTTTATGCTCTAAACTATGTATAATATTGTACTTTTGTCTGTTGGAAACTATACTGAGTGTGCAAAAGATTAAGAACACCTTTCTAATATTGATTTTCACCCCCCCCCCCCCCCTTTGACCTCAGAACAGCCTCAATTCATCGGGGCATGGACCCTACAAGGTGTCGAAAGCGTTCCACAGGGATGCTGGCCTATGTTGACTTAAATGCTTCCCACAGTTGTGTCCAGTTGGCTGGATGTCCTTTGGGTGTTGGACCATTATTGATACACACAAGAAACTGTTGAGTGTGAAAACCCAGCAGCGTTGCAGTTCTTGACACAAATCGGTGCACCTGGCACCTACTACCATACTCCGTTCAAAGGCACTTCAATATTTTGTCTTGCCCCTTCACCCTCTGAATGACACACATACACAATCCATGTCTCAATTCCTTCTTTAACCTGTCTCCTCCCCTTCATCTACACTGATTAAAGTGGATTTAACAAGTGACATCAATAAGGGATCAAAGCCTTCACCTGGATTCACTTGTTCAGTCTATGTCATGGAAAGAGCATGTTGTTTTGTACAATCAGTGAGTGGCGCACCGGTCTAAGGCACTGCATCTCAGTGCTACAGACCCTGGTCACTACAGACCCTGGTTTGATCCCGTGCTGTATCACAACCAGCCGTGATCGGGAGTCCCATAGGGCGGCGCATAATTGGTCCAGTGTCTTCCGGGTTAGGGGAGGGTGTTGGCCCTGGGTAGGCCGCCATTGTAAAATAAGAATTTGTTCTTAACTGACTTGCCTAGTTATATAAAGGTAAAAAAAAAAAACTGAAATAGAATTCAAATAATTGAACCAACGTTGGTCGTTTAGTTGTTTAAAAAACGAAAAATAACACATTTCAGTTAATTGCTCAGCACTAATAAGATAATAGAAAAATAAGCTCTAAAACATTATCCTAAATATAAACCATCGACATAGTGAATACCATTGGTGTTTAATATGAGGGTTCAGCATGAAATATCCTTTATATTTTTGACACACTTATTTGGATGCATTTTTTATTAATTAGGCTATTGAACCATACAGTCTATCCACTGGAAACTCATGGACAATTAAGGACACATACAGTATATAGAAAAATGTATAATATGTTATTCAAGTAGAAAAGTGACCATAAATGACTGAAGATTCCGGTAACTTTGGTAAATTGCCGTTAGATTTGCAACCCTGGTTGTGATACAGGGAATGACTGTTATTCTCTATGGTGTGTTTTTCTATTTATTTGAGCTTTTACTGTCTGTGTCTTCCTTCTTGTTAAAAGAGATGGTCTATTAAAGTTGAACATTGTTTTTTGGAAAGCACAAACCTAAGGCCATTGAGATCTGGTTTTTAGAATTGGCTTAATGACACAACATTTAACAATGGTGTAAAATGCACAGTATATTCCCACATAATCAGACACTACCCACTGGGCACAAACAACATTTCAACATTTATTTTGATTTAGATTTGGTTGTTTTTTTAACTAACGTGAATTCAACATGAAATCAACCAAATATATATTTCACAATGGATTTAGGTTAAATGTTGGATGAAAAAAAATTCTTACATTGATGACTTTTTCTCAGTCCAAGCTGTTTTCCATCATATTGAATTTGAAATGATGTGGGAACAACGTTGATTCAAGCAGTGTTTGCCCAGAGGGTATATTCCACAATCCATGTAGACCATTCTGAATGCTATCCAAAAAATGTCTTCATTCTAAATAGTATGCTATTGTGGAAATTGGGGGTGCTCATCTCAACTGTTTCCCACTCCAGGCGGTCACTGCCATCCATCCCCACCCTCATCTTTAATTACACTGTAGTCAGAGCAGCCAGACAGACAGACCGACACCTCCCAGACGCCAGGCTGATCAATACGTGGACAGGCTCCAACACCATCACATCCCTGGGAGGAATATGATCATGGAGCGAGAGTGAAAGAGAGAGAGAGAGAGGTGCATGGGAGAGAGACAATGAGAAAGTGGGAGGAGTGAGGGAGAGTGAGAGGGAGAGCAGAGTGGAAGGGGGGGAAAGAGCGGGAAATTAGAGAGAGAGAGTGTGAGAGTGGGGAATAAAGAGACAGAGAGAAAGAGGAAGGAAGAGAGAGAGTGTGAGAGAGGGGAATAAAAAGAGAGAGAGAGGGGAATAAAGAGAGAGAGAGAGAGAGGAAGAAGGGGAGAGAGTGAGAGAGGGGAATAAAGAGAGAGAGAGGAAGGAAGAGAGAGGGTGAGAGAGGAAGAAAGAGAGAGTGTGAGAGAGGGGAATAAAGAGAGAGAGAGAGAGAGAGAGGAAGAAAGAGAGAGTGTGAGAGAGGGGAATAAAGAGACAGAGAGAGAGGAAGAAAGAGAGAGAGTGTGAGAGGGGAATAAAGAGAGAGAGAGGGGAATAAGAGCGAGTGTGAGAGAGGGGAATAAAGAGAGAGAGAGAGAGAGAGAGAGAGGAAGAAAGAGAGAGTGTGAGAGAGGGGAATAGAGAGAGAGAGAGAGGGTGAGAGGCCTACGTCTCGTTACCACTCGTTACACTGCATTTCCTCAGCAGCACCTAAGGAACTAGCTACCACTTTTATCTCATTTAGTACCTGGCCCTCATCCTCTTGCTCCTCCTCCTCCTCTTACTGCCTTTCATCATCTTCACAAAGAACAAGATCCCTCGCTTTGTTTCAGCACCAGAGTGGAGGGATGTACTTTATAATACAGGATACGGCCCCACAAATGCATTAGCCTCTTTCTAAAGAGAGTGGTGGTGGGAGGCATTTTTCTCCCTACAGAGCTACTCACAAATAGTTAAATAGCTCCTCCATATAAAAGACATCCCCGGGTGGATTGTTTGTGTGCCCGGCTCCATATCTGGAAATTAACATAGAGACCACTCAACCACAGATCTCTTTGCAGGGGAATATGTTGCACATGGTGACTGTAGAGAAGGCTGAAGCAGAGACAGAGAGAGGTAGAGGGTCCAACGTTACTTTTGAGAATATCTATTCTGATATTCAGATGTAAACACTCTGGGGAGGCTGCCGAGAGGAGTCACAGAGGCATAAGAAGGAAAGGAGAGAAGGAGGAATGGAGGGCTGAGTGAGTCATTAGAGCTTACCACATGCCCAGAGAGAGAGGAAAGAGTGGGAAAGAGTGGTAAAATGAGTTAAAGAGAGAGAGGGGGGTAGAGAAAGGTAAAAGAGAAGTAGAGAGAGGTAAAGTGACGCAAAAGAAGAGAGAAAGAGTTGGCGAGAGGGGCGATAAAAAGAGTGTCAGAGAGAGGCAGAGACATAAATGTGGGTGATTTACAGAACGAGGTGGGGAGAGAAAGAAAGAAAGATGAGATGTAGGGAGAGACGTAAAGAGGCCGAGTCAGGGCTACAGTGTAGAGGAGGCGTCAGCGTCAAGGGTGTCTCAATGAGAACACATAAAACACTCCCTCATTCTGTCTGCTGTCAGCACTCAGACACTGGCCCACAAATAGGGGAGTGACACACACAGAGACACGTACACACACACACACACACACACAAGCAGGAATACACTGATGTTTGAAATAGGAACACCACAAATCATCAAAGTGCATACTGACTGTATGAGATACAGTATATCTGTTGGTACCCCTGCTACGCTGTTATTACACAACCACACACATTAACAGGCCCAATTTTGTAAACATACACTTTAATATAAAGTATGGTGCTATAGTAGACAGTCAAGCTGGCAGGGGAGAACAACCCAACTGAGGGAGTAGAAACACAAAGGCCAAGTCCCCTTTTAAAGTCCACAGTTAGAGGTATCCCATTGCCTGTACTGTATGTCAAAGAGGACCTGAGTTGTGCGCCTTTCACTCAGGTTCCACTTATGAAGTGAGGGCTGAGGACAGAGGATTGTGTGAGCAGGCAGCACAGTGCATGTGTGTGAGTGTCGTTGCCAGGGAGAGGAAAAGGTCAATGAGGCTGCTGAAGTGACATACTCAGGCTCAATAGCCCTAATTGACATGTTAGAGAATGGCGACGTGGAACATAACTTCTTAGTAAACACATCCTAGTGATGACAGGGAAAGGTGCGTGCGTGCGTGCGTGCGTGCATGCGTGAGTGCGTATGTTAGAGCTGGTGCGATTTGAATAAAAAAGTAATATCGTAATAAAATGAACTATTTTGCTGGACAGTTACTTTACATTAGCGGCATGGCACTGATCTATTCATTTTTTCCCCAGTGCCAAATAAGACGACTGAGATGGTAGCCTATGATTCAAAAGGTAACATATTTGATCTAACATATCCAGGGAATGCACAATTGATATTTTGATGTGGAACCTGTCAGAATAGGATCCAGAATGATCCGATTCTTTGGGGGCTCTTCAGAGAATTTGCTGACATCTTTGTGCATATTGACCTGTAGGCTACATTACTCATCACCTGAGGAAGTGGGAACTCAAAACACTAAGCTAGATTGCTAACTCTAAATATGATATCATTGGTACAGTATATAGCCATGTAGGCTAATTGATGAATCTATCTGCTCCGCGGGAGCATCAAAACCATACTACAGCCTACTTGGGTTGTAAAGTGGTGCCATTAACTCAATATTAAGAGGTAAGAAATCAATTATATACAAACAGAAAGCTGTGACCTTCCTCTCTGTAACTATAACATTAGTTGCATTTAAAACTGTATTTTTTCCTGCAATTCCATTTTGAGCGACGGTCATAATGTTTGTGCTTCTCAGAATGTATCTCTTCCTCCTCTGTGCGCACAGTGGGGAGAGGGAGTGAAAGGGGCTTGCTCACACAGCAGCCGAGAGTGAAAAAGGGACAGGCAGATATTTTCATAGCAGGAATCAACATAATGCATAATGGTTTTAGAATAATCTACAGGATCATTGTGTAGCAAAATTACAGAAAATTGCCCACATACTCAACATGCGTCGGTAAGAGGAATACAGTATACCGAAACTTCTGTACTTTTTCAATACTAGAACATGAAAACGGTTCAGTACTATAATTTTTGTTACTTTCGGTACTTGTGTAAAATGTCTAACGTCATATACAGATTGGGAGCTACGAGTCTGTCTAGTTATGTCTGAATCTTCTCAAGGGGGCAGTAGCTAGTCAGGCTACTTGCACATGCAGGTGACACAGTGCGAGCCACTTTTAAGAAGCAAGCGAGGGGAGAGAGAAAATGCTGACAGCATCGCTTCTTCTAACGAAAACATCATACCTCTAAGCCCGCGCCTTGTTGACAAAACTGTCTGCAGAAGCGAACTAGGGAATACTTTGCTTGCAGAGCAGATGAGGGCCAGCCCTCCGAAATAGCTAAGCAAAAGGTAACAAGTAATTAATGAGCAGCAGTAAAATAACAATAGCAAGACTATATACAAGGGGGTACCGGTACAGAGTCAATGTGCGGGGGCACCGGTTACTTGAGGTACATGTACATGTAGGTATATTTATTAAAGTGACTATGCATAGATGATAACAACAAAGAGTAGGGTGGCTGGATATGTACATGTAGGTAGATTTATTAAAGTGACTATGCATAGATGATAACAACAAAGAGTAGGGTGGCTACCCTCTGTAGTGCCTTGCGGTCGGAGGCCGAGCAGTTGCCATACCAGGCAGTGATGCTACCAGTCAGGATGCTCTCGATGGTGCAGCTGTAGAACCTTTTGAGGATCTGAGGACCCATGCCAAATCTTTTCAGTTTCCTGAGGGGGAATAGGTTTTGTTGTGCCCTCTTCACGGCTGTCTTGGTGAGCTTGGACCATGTTAGTTCGTTGGTGATGTGGAGACCAAGCAACTTGAGGCTTAACCTGCTCCGCTGCAGCCCCGTCGATGAGAATGTGGGCATGCTCGGTCATCTTTTTACTGTAGTCCACAATCATCTCCTTTGTCTTGATCACGTTGAGGGAGAGGTTGTTGTCCAGGCACCACAAGCCCAGGTCTCTGACCTCCTCTGTATAGGCTGTCTCGTCGTTGTTGGTGATCAGGCCTACCACTGTTGTGTCATCGACAAACTTAATGATGGTGTTGGAGTCGTACCTGGCCGTGCAGTCATGGGTGAACAGGGAGTACAAGAGGGGATTGAGAACGCACAGCTGAGGATCCCCGTGTTGAGGATCAGCGTGGCGGATGTGTTGTTACCTACCCTCACCATCTGGGGACGGCCCGCCAATAATTCCAGGATCCAGTTTCAGAGGGAGGTGTTTAGTCCCAGGGTCCTTAGCTTATTGATGAGCTTTGAAGGCACTATGGTGTTGAACACTTAGCTGTAGTCAATGAATAGCATTCTCACATAGGTGTTCCTTTTGTCCAGGTGGGAAAGGGCAGTGTAAAGTGCAATAGAGATTGTATCATCTGTGGATCTGTTGGGGCAGTATGCAAATTGGAGTGTGTCCAGGGTTTCTGGGATAATGGTGTTGATGTGACCCATGACCAGCCTTTCAAAGCACTTCATGGCTACAGATGTGAGTGCTACGGGTCTGTAGTCATTTAGGCAGGTTACCTTAGTGTTCTTGGGCACAAGCACTATGCTGGTCTGCTTAAAACATGTTGGTATTACAGACCCAGATAGGGAGAGGTTGAAAATGTCATTGAAGACACTTGCCAAGTCGGTAAGCGCATGCTCGCAGTACACGTCCTGGTAATCCGTCTGGGCCTGCGGCCTTGTGAATGTTGACCTGTTTAAAGGTCTTACTCACATCAGCTGCGGAGAGCGTGATCACACAGTCTTCCGGAACAGCTGAATGTTTCGGTGTTATTTGCCTCGACGCGAGAATAGAAGTAGTTTAGCTCATCTGGTAGGCTCTTGTCATTGGGCAGCTCTCTTCTTTGCTTCCCTTTGTAGTCTATAATGGCAGGCCCTGCCACATCCGAAGAGTGTCAGTCGGTGTAGTATGTTTTGATCTTAGTCCTGTATTGATGCTTTGCCTGTTTGATGGTTTGTCGGAAGACATAGCAGGAATTCTTATAAGCTTCCGGGTTAGAGTCATTGTGGGGACGACGTCATTGATGCACTTATTGATGAAGCTAATGATTGATGTGGCGTACTCCTCAATGCCATCGGAGGAATCCCGGAACATATTCCATTCTGTGCTAGCAAAACAGTCCTGTAGCTTAGCATCTGTTTCATCTGACAGCTTTTTTACTGATCTAGTCACTGGTGCTTCCTGCTTTAATTTTAGCTTGTAAGCAGGAATCAGGAGGATAGAATTATTGTCAGATTTGCCGAATGGAGGGCGAGGGAAAGCTTTTTATACGTCTCTGTGTGTGGAGTTGAAGTGGTCCAGAGTTTTTTATCCCTTTGGTTGCACATTTAACATGCTGATAGAAATTTGGTAAAACGGATTTATGTTCCCCTGCATTAAAGTCCCCAGCTACTAGGAGCGCCGCCTCTGGGTGAGCATTTTCTTGTTTGCTTATGGCGGAATACAGCTCATTCAATGCTGTCTTGGTGCCAGCCTCTGACTGTGGTGGTATGTAAACAACTACGAAAAATACAGGTGAAAACTCTCTAGGTAGGTGATGTGGTCTACAGCTTATCATGAGATACTGTACCTCAGACGAGCAATGGCTCAAGACTTCCTTAGATATCGTGCACCAGCTGTTATTTACAAAAAAATACAGTTGAAGTCGGAATACATTTAAACTCCGATTTTCACAATTCCTGACATTTAATCCTAGTAAAAATTCCCTATCTTAGGTCAGTTAGGATCACCATTTTATTTTAAGAATGTGACATGTCAGAATAATAGTAGAGAGAATGATTTGTTTCAGCTTTTATTTATTTAATCACATTCCCAGTGGGTCAGAAGTTTACATACACTCAATTTGTATTTGGTAGCATTGCCTTTAAATTGTTTAACTTGGGTCAAACATTTCAGGTAGCCTTCCACAAGCTTCCCACAATAAGTTGGGTGAATTTTGGCCATTCCTCCTAACAGATTTGGTGTAACTGAGTCAGGTTTGTAGGCCTACTGACTCGCACACACTTTTTCAGTTCTGCCCACACATTTTCTATGGGATTGAGGTCAGGGCTTTGTGATGGCCACTCCAATACCTTGACTTTGCTGTCCTTAAGCCATTTTGCCACAACTTTGGAAGTATGCTTGGGGTCACTGTCCATTTGGAAGACTCATTTGCGACCAAGCTTTAACTGATGTCTTGAGATGTTACTTCAATATATCCACATAATTTTCCACCCTCATAATGCCATCTATTTTGTGAAGTGCACCAGTTCCTCCTGCAGCAAAGCACCCCCACAACATGATGCTGCCACCCCTGTGCTTCACGGTTGGGATGGTGTTCTTTGGTTTGCAAGCCTCCCTCTTTTTCCTCCAAACATAACAATGGTCATTATGACCAAACAGTTCTATTTTTGTTTTATCAAACCTGAAGACATTTCTCCAAAAAGTACAATCTTTGTCCCCATGTGCAGTTGCAAATCGTAGTCTGGCTTTTTATGGCGTTTTGAAGCAGTGGCTTCTTCCTTGCTGAGCGGCCTTTCAGTTTATGTCAATATAGGAGTCTTTTTACTATGGATATAGATACTTTTGTACCTGTTTCCTCCAGCATCTTCACAAGGTCCTTTGTTGTTGTTCTGGGATTGATTTGCACTTTTCGTACCAAATAATGTTTATCTCTAGGACATAGAACAGTCTCCTTCCTGAGCGGTATGATGGCTGCATGGTGGCTAGCGATATGATGGCTGCATGGTCCCATGGTGTTTATACTTGCGTACTATTGTTTGTGCAGATGAACGTGGTACCTTCAGGCGATTGGAAAAATGCTTCCAAGGATGAACCAGACTTGTAGAGGTCTTAAAAAAAAAATCTGAGGTCTTGGCTGATTTCTTTTTAAGAGGCAAAGAGGCACTGAGTTTGAAGATAGGCCTTGAAATACAATTGACTCAAATGATGTCAGAAGCCATGACATAATTTTCGGGAATTGTCCAAGCTGTTTAAAGGCACAGTCAACTTAGTGTATGTAAACTTCTGACCCACTGGAATTGTGATACAGTGAATTATAAGTGAAATAATCTGTCTGTAAACAATTGTTGGAAAAATGACTTGTGTCATACACAAAGTAGATATCCTAACCGACTTGCCAAAACTATAGTTTGTTAACAAGACATTTGTGGGGTGGTTGAAAAACACGTTTTAATGCCTCCAACTTAAGTGTAAGTAAACTTTCCGACTTCAACTGTACGTGTGCACTCATGTCCATTTATCTAAGCTCACATCAAGCGCAGTTTTGTAGATATTATTTTAACATTTCCCAAACTCTAAAAACCTGTTTAGAGTAGTTTCTCTGATACTATACTTCTCATTAATGTCGGTCTTCGATATTAGCTGATATTTCCTCTCAGTAGAGTACATACCACCTAGCAGCTGCTGAATAGACAGATTCCTATTAGAAAGAAAGCAATTCCCTTCACCATTTTGGCCACCTTGTTGACCATTACTCTGGTACTGCAGAGTGTAGTAATGTAAACGGTTTTCAGGGTTGTATACCAAGTCTGGCACAGTTTCGTCTTGTTATTGCTTCATACTCTTTTTTGTTAACTTGTGTTTTATGGGACTTTTAATAATGGGGAATGCATGGGAATGTGCTGTTTAAGGGGGAGTAGGTTGCTGACTAGTGTAAGCTCCAGGGGTGGCTGAGTGTGCATATAGAAGTAAATGCATCTGGGTCGGAAGGAAAACTCCAAGCTATCCCCCAAAGGTTTCTTTACGTGGTCATACATGCACACACACACACTCTTAAACTCTCCCTCAAGATCCATTCTGCCAGCGTCACACACACACCGACACACAAACAACCATCTTACAGGCCATCCATTTGCTTAATGTCCTTAGGCTGTGAACATGAAGAGGGTTGAAGGAGAATTTTAGGAGACAAGGTATCATGTCCTTTTTCGTCTCAAGGGTGATTTAGTCTGTCGCCAGGCAGGAGAGGAGGGCAGGGAGAAGGAATTTGTGAGCGGACTGCCGGCGGTCTAAAGCCGATGTGTCTGATTGATGTCTGGACCTGGCCCGTCAGACTGACCTGTAGGTTGAGCCTGTAATTTAGGTTTCACTACAGCGAGAGTGGAACACACTGCCTCACACACACACACCCACACCCACATTCACACACACACTCGTTGCTGAGTCCATTTCACCTCCATCAGCAGTGCCCGACACTGACCATTTAGTTAACCAATCACTCTAAATGCACTTATAAACTGACGATGGCTGTGTCTTATCTCTCAAGACAAGGAAGAAAGAAGGGAAGGAAGGGGTGTTGAGAGGAAGAAATTAAGGGGAGAGTGACGAGGGATGGCTGTTTGAGGTGTAAGTGATAGCCCGCATTGGCAAAAGAAATTGAAGGACTATTCAACGCTGGTTTGACCAATCGGAATCCACGCTTCAAGATTGTTTTGATCACGTGGACTTGGATATGTTCAGGGTAACCTCAGAGAATAATATCGACCTATACGCTGATTCGGTGAATTAGTTTATAAGGAAGTGTATAGGAGATGTTGTATCCACTGTGACTATTAAAACCTACCCTATCCAGAAATCATGGATAGATGGCAGTATTTGTGCAAAACTGAATGCGCAAACCACCGTATTTAACCATGGAAAGGTGACTGGTAATATGGTTGGATACAAACAGTGTAGTAATTCCCTCCGCAAGGCAATCAAACAAGCAAAATGCCAGTATAGAGACAAATGTCTCAGACACGAAACGTATGTTGCAGGGTCTATCACGGATTACAAAAGGAAAACCAGCCACGTCACGGATACCGACGTCTTGCTTCCAGACAAACTAAACAGCTTCTTTGCCCGCTCTGAGGATAGTTCAGTGCCACCGACCCAGCCCGCTACCAAGGACTGTGGGCTCTCATTCTCCGTGGCCGACGTGAGTAAGACTTTTAAACGTGTTAACCCTCGCAAGGCTGCCGGCCCAGATAGCATCTCTAGCCGCATCCTCAGAGCATGCGCAGACCAGCTGCTTGGTGTGTTTATGGACATATTCAATCGCTCCCTATCCCAGTCTGCTGTCCCCACATGATTCAAGATGGCAACCATTGATCCTGTACCCAAGAAGGCAAATATAACAGCCCCGTCGATGAGAATGGGGACGTGCTCGGTGCTCCTTTTCCTGTAGTCCACAATCATCTCCTTAGTCTTGGTTACGTTGAGGGATAGGTTGTTATTCTGGCACCACCCGGCCAGGTCTCTGACCTCCTCTGTATAGGCTGTCAGGCCTACCACTGTTGTGTCGTCAGCAAACTTAATGATGGTGTTGGAGTCGTGCCTGGCCATGCAGTCGTGGGTGAACAGGGAGTACAGGAGGGGACTGAGCATGCACCCCTGGGGAGCTCCAGTGTTGAGGATCAGCGTGGCAGATGTGTTGCTACCTACCCTCACCACCTGGGGCGGCCTGTCAGGAAGTCCAGGATCCAGTTGCAGAGGAGGGTGTTTAGTCCCAGGATCCTTAGCTTGGTGGTGAGCTTTGAGGGTACTATGGTGTTGAACGCTGAGCTTAAGTCAATCAACAGCATTCTCACATAGGTTTTCCTTTTGTCCAGGTGGGAAAGGGCAGTGTGGAGTGCAATAGAGATTGCATCCTCTGTGGATATGTTTGGGCGGTATGCAAATTGGAGTGTGTCTAGGGTTTCTGGGATAATGGTGAGCCATTACCAGCCTTTCAAAGCACTTCATCGCTACGGACGTGAGTGCTACAGGTCTATAGTCATTTAGGCAGGTTGCCTTTGTGTACTTGGGCACAGGGACTATAGTGGTCTGCTTGAAGCATGTTGGTATTACAGACTCAGTCAGGGACATGTTGAAAATGTCAGTCAAGACACCTGCCAGTTTGTCAGCACATGCCCGGAGCACACGTCCTGGTAATCCGTCTGGCCCCGCAGCCTTGTGTATGTTGACCTGTTTAAAGGTCTTACTCACGTCGGCCATGGAGAGCGTGATCACACATTCGTCCAGAACAGCTGATGCTCTCATGCATGCCTCAGTGTTGCTTGCCTCGAAGCGAGCATAGAAGTGATTTAGCTCATCTGGTAGGGTCAAGTCACTGGGCAGCTTGCGGCTGTGCTTCCCTTTGTTGACTGTAATAGTTTGCAAGCCCTGCCACATCCGACGAGCGTCGGAGCCAGTGTAGTATAATTCAATCTTAGCCCTGTATTGATGCTTTGCCTGTTTGTTGGTTTGTCGCAGAGCATAGCAGGATTTCTTGTAAACTTCCGGGTTAGTGTACCGCACCTTGAAAGCGGCAGCTCTACCCTTTAGCTCAGTGCGAATGTTGCCTCTAATCCATGGCTTCTGGTTGGGGTATGTACGTACAGTCACTATGGGGACAACTTCCTCAATGCACTTATTGATAAAGCCAGTGACTGATGTGGTGTATTCCTCAATGTCATTGGAAGAATCCCGGAACATGTTCCAGTCTGTGATAGCAAAGCAGACCTGTAGTTTAGCATCTGCTTCATCTGACCATTTTTTTATGGACCGAGTCACTTGTGCTTCCTGCATTAATTTTAGCTTGTAAGCAAGAATCAGGAGGATAGAGTTGTGGTCGGCTTTACCAAATGGAGGGCGAGGGAGAGCATGGTACGCGTCTCTTTGTGTGATCTACTGTATAATTTTTTTCCCTCTGGTTGCACATTTAACATGTTGATAGAGATTTGGTAGAACTGATTTAAGTTTCCCTGCATTAAATTCTCCGGCCACTAGGAGCGCCGCCTCTGGGTGGTTTCCTGTTTGCTAATTTCCTTATACAGCTGACTGAGTGCGGTCTTAGTACCAGCATATGTCTGTGGTGGTAAATAAACAGCCACAAAAAATATAGGTGAGAACTCTCTAGGCAAGTAGTGTGGCCTGCAGTTTATCACAATATACTCTACTTTGGGCGAGCAAAATCTAGAGACTTCCATAGATTTCGTGCACCAGCTGTTATTTACAAATATGCACAGACCGCTGTTCTATCCTGCCGGTGCAGCGTGTATCACAATGGCAACACCCACCCGTAGAACGCGCTCCAGCAGGTGTATCTCACTGATCATCCCTAAAGCCAACACCTAATTTGGCCGCCTTTCCTTCCAGTTCTCTGCTGCCTGTGACTGGAACGAATTGCAAAAATCGTTGAAGTTGGAGACTTTTATCTCCCTCACCAACTTTAAACATCTGCTATCTGAGCAGCTAACTGATCGCTGCAGCTGTACATAGTCCATTGTTAAATAGCCCACCCAATTTACCTTTCTGCTCTTTTGCTCACCAGTATCTCTACCTGCACATGACCATCTGATCATTTATCACTCCAGTGTTAATCTGCTAAAATTGTAATTATTCGCCTACCTCCTCATGCCTTTTGCACACAATGTATATAGACTCCTTTTTTCTTTTTTTTCTTTTTTTCTACTGTGTTATTGACTTGTTTATTGTTTACTCCATGTGTAACTCTGTGTTGCTGTCTGTTCACACTGCTATGCTTTATCTTGGCCAGGTCGCAGTTGTAAATGAGAACTTGTTCTCAACTAGCCTACCTGGTTAAATAAAGGTTAAATACAATTAAAAAATATATAAAATATCCAGCTAGCTGAATATCCATGTCGTCATTCAGCCACAATTCCGTGAAGCATAGGATATTACAGTTTTTGATGTCCCGTTGGTAGGATATTCGTGATTTTACCGCGTCTAGTTTATTGTCCAATGTTTGCACGTCGGCGAGTAATATTGACGGTAACGGCAGCTTTCCTAGTTGTCTTCTGTGGACCAGACGAGGCATCCGGTTCTTCGTCCTCTGCGTCGCTTCCTTTTGCGAATAATTGGGATGTCTGCCCTGTGGGGTGTTTGGAGAATATCGTGTGAGTCATGTTTGCTGCTGTTATTGTTGAAAAAATCTTCATCAAATCCGAGGTGAGTGATCGCTGTCCTGATATCCAGAAGCTATTTTCTTCCGTAAGATACGGTTGCAGAAACATTATGTACAAAATAATTTACAAATATCGCAACAAAAAAAAACACATAATAGCACAATTGGTTAGGAGACCGTAAAACGGCGGCTATCTCCTCCGGCACCATTTTCAGAACAGCAATCTTACTGCTCCGTAGCTCTCACTTCTGTCATCATGAAGTGCTTTGAGAGAAGATTCAAAGATCATATCACCTCCACCTTACCTGCCACCCTAGACCCACTTCAGTTTGCATACCGCCCCAACAGGTCCACAGACGATGCAATCTCTATCACACTGCACACTGCCCTATCCCATCTGGACAAGTGGAATACCTACGTAAGATTGCTGTTCATTGACTTCATTAAGCTTGAAGCCTTGGGTCTCACCCCTGCCCTGTGCAATTGGGTCCTGGATTTCCTGATGTGCCGCCCCCAGGTGGTGAAGGTAGGAAATATCATCACTTCGCTGATCCTCAACACTGGGGCCCCACAAGGGTGCTCAGCCCCCTCCTGTACTCTCTGTTCACCATTGGCCATGCATGCCTCCAACTCAATCATCAGGCGACAACAGTAGTAGGCTTTATTTCCAACAACGACGGGACAGCCCACAGGGATGAGGTGAGAGCTCTCGGAGTGTGGTGTCAGAAAAACAACCTATTACTTAATGTCAACAAAACAAAGGAGATGACTGTGGACTTCAGAAAACAGCAGAGGGAGCACCCCCTATCCACATCGACGGGACAGCAGTGAAGAAAGTGGAACGTTTTAAGTTCCTCGGCGTATATATCACGGACAAACTGAAATGGTCCACCCACACAGACAGTGTGGTGAAGAAGGCGCAACAGGAGGCTGAAGAAATGTGGCTTGTCACCTAAAACCCTCACAAACTTTTACAGATGCACAATTAAGAGCATCCTGTTGGGCTGTATCACCGCCTGGTAAGGCAACTGCACCGCCCACAATCGCAGGGCTCTCCAGAGGGTGGTGCGGTCTGCACAACTCATCACCGGGGACAAACTACCTAACCTTCAGGACACCTACAATACCCGATGTCACAGGAAGGCCAAAAAGATCAATAACCTGTTATGGATGATGCAAATTTTCGCAGCTTTTTGTAAAAAATCGCGCAACATTTCAAAGTCCTGCTACTCATGCCAGGAATATAGTATATGCATATGATAAGTATGTGTGTATAGAAAACACTCTGAAGTCTCTAAAACTGGTTAAATCGGGTCTGTGGCTATAACAGAACGTGTTTAGGAGTAAAAATCCCTGGTAAAGCTGTTTACCAAAAACACAAAAAAAATATTTGTCCGCCATTCAATCTATTGTTTAAGACGACAGAAAATATATGTGAATCCCCTGTAAACGCTTACAGCTTCCACACGATGTCGCCATTGCTGTCAATTTCTGACTCAATTATCCTTGGTTACAACACGAATAGACCCCTCCTTTCTTGAGACGCACCACAGTATGTTGTGAAACTGAAAAAATGGACGATGATTTCCAGACTTGCTGCTATCGAATACAGATCGCCCCGTGATCAATTTGATACATCATTAACGTTTATTAATACCTAAAGTTGGTTTAGAAAAGTCGTTTGAAGTGATTTGTAAAAGTTTATAGGCGACTTTTGTAATTTTAAAAAGTGACGTTGCGTCTTGTAAATGGGCTTTTTGCAGCATCAGACCGGCCTTCAGCAAATGACATTTTGGGTATACAATGACGGATTTAATCGGGAAAAATACCCAATTTTGATCTTTATGGGACATATAGGAGTGCCAACAAAGAAGCTCGTCCAAGGTAATGAATGTTTTATATTTTATTTCTGCGTTTTGGGTAGCGCCGGCTACCGCAAAATCTGTTGTTTACGTGTCGTGCTGGTATTTTGGGGGGGGGTGCATGCTATCAGATAATAGCTTCTCATGCTTTCGACGAAAAGCATTTTACAAATCTTGGTAGCTAGATTCACAACGAGTGTAGCTTTAATTCAGTACCTTGCATGTGTATTTTTATGAAAGTTTGAGTACTATACTCGAGTACTATAGGTGGCGCTCTGAAATTTCCGCTGAGCTGTCCCTGTGCAGGGACCACCTCCGTAACAAGATAAGGACAAAAACCACCCGAGGTCAGTACAGGTACTTCAAAGTTGGGACCGAGAGACTGAAGAACAGCTTCTATCTCAAGGCCATCAGACTGTTAAACAGCAATCACTAACTCAGAGAGGCTGCTGCCTACATGCAGACTTGATTGGCCACTTTAATAAATGGATCACTAGTCGCTTTAATTATGCCACTTTAATAGTGTTTACATATCTTGCATTACTCATCTCATATGTATATACTGTATTTTATACCATCTATTGCATCTTGCAATATTTATATATTCTTATTCTGTTTCTTTACTTAGATTTGTGTGTATTAGGTAGTTGTTGTGGAATTGTTAGATTACTTGTTTGATATTGCTGCACTGTCGGAACTAGAACCACAAGCATTTCGCTACACTCGCAATAACATCTGCTAACCATGTGTATGTGACCAATAACATTTGATTTGATTTGAAATGGTTCGGAAGATAATGCTTCGTCAAGCAGCCAACCGGCCAGGCATGAATTTAATCTTCTGCAGTTTCCTGGATTTGACCATGTCCCTGGCAGATTGAAAAGCTTCAGTGGGTGTTGGGGGTGCATTCACTCGCCTGAGATCACTATAGCGCAATGCTCCTAATGGGGCCCAGATTGGCCCTAAACACTGGAGGGAAGAGACAGGATTTGAAGAACATTACAGGACTGCAGGCAGAACTGGTCCCCTCAGGACTGCTAACAATCAGGTGAAGCCACACAAACACACAGAGGCAAGAACCGACACACACAGTCACACATACTGTACACAGACACATCCACACAGACATACAGTACAAACAGGTGAAGCCACATAGACAACACACAGAAATGCAGGCACATACACAAGTGCATATGTGCTCACACACACGTTCACACCCACACACACACACACGCGCACACAACACACACGCGCACGCACGCACACACACGCTATTGACTTTTGCATGGCTTAGTTTGGTTTCATAACACCCAAGTAGATCCTCTCAGCTCCTAGACCATCGATTTACATCTAATGAATATGCTAATATGTCTCAGGGAGCTCACGGTGGTTACCTGTGTGTGAGGACTAAGCGTCTGATTAGGTCCGATAGATTTTAATGTGGCGTGAGGATTAAGCATTGCTGTGATGTTTATGTGTAGGAGGGAGAAATTGCCACCTACCCCCATACAAAAAAAACTTTAAAGTTGCTTTAATTAAAAGTATATATTTTTAGATTTAGCCCCTCCTCGTGTTGCATTCTGGGATGCGTCAATGTCCGGGATTAGCAGTAAGCCTGGGTGTTTGGTGAATGCATTCGTTAATTGAGACACACACGCAGACAAGCACACACTCTTAGACCCTCAGTCAATGACTGCCACATATATTTAGTTAGGCACACAGTTAATCCACAAACACACGCACACACACACATTTGTACACACTCACACACTTGTCTCTTTCTCTCAAACACACACACACATCTGACAGCCAGCAGGATGAATAAACAGGAGCCACCCAGGTGTAATTATGGTCCACCATGGACCTATGTCTCATGTTTATAAGATGAGGTTGTGGTCTCTCCTTGACCTGCTGTAACTTTGACATTGTTTGGTATGCCACTAGGGCGCCCAGGACTACCATTAGGAAGCATATTTGTCCAAGGCCATCAAAATAATATTAATTTCTAACTATTTTATGGTGATTACTTATTCCCATCTCTCATTAATACGCACAAGCACCACTTTGGAGAGCTTTGTTTATACCTTTACAGTTCATTTAAATGTGCACACACATAAGGGATAGGGACTAGGGCAAGGGACTAGGGGTGATTTTTGGACCAGCCTTAGCTTTTAGAAATACGTAAAGTATCAGCATCATCCCCTACGTAAATGGTGCCGTTTGTGAGGAGAGCTCTTTGGAATTTAAGGTTATTAGTAGAGAAATTGCTCAGCGTTGGAACCACAGCTAGCAGTGGGCAGACATAGTTGATGGTTCTGTCCACAGTCAATCAAGACTGTGCCTGTGATAGCTGGGTTTTGCAGGAGGTTCATAGCGGCTGTCACCTCTTAATTAAAGTACAATAATATCTCTAATGAGGAGAGATCATGGGCTTCTGTCAGCGGCCATTACTCATATGACACCCCATTTACCATATAGTGCTACTTTTGACCAGAGAGCCCTACATATATGCTATTTTAATTTGACCAGTTTCTCACAGCAGGAAAATAACCCTGCAGAAACAGGAAATGTGAATTATTATGTGGATTATAATAAAAGAGATTCTCTAGTACTTTTGTATACTTTTTAGCCAAAAGTGGTCTCTGAAAATGGTGTACTAACAACAAAGCCACAGATGGGTGGTTGATATGTCTCCGCTGAATGCTTTCAAATGACACTGTCAGCTGTCACTTCTCTCTTTCATCTTGATCCGGGGAAGTGCTGGCTTTTGTGTGTGCTGGCTTTTGTTCCAGACCATCACTAACAAACCTGATTCAACTAGTCAATGGTTTGATAATTAGTTGATTAGCTTGTGTGTAAGTGCTGACTCATGGTGGAGGAACAGGAAGAACACTGCTTTCAGACAACTTTATTTTCTCCCTGTATCCCTTTGTCCCTCACCTTAAACAACCTTGTGCTGAGACAAGCAAACAGCAAACTGTGACTCTGCTGCACCGCACAGGTGTTCCTCAATGGAATAGTCAGGCAGGCGGGAGACACTGAGCAATGACTGTGACTTTCTTATTTGTGTTTGTCATGGGCATTTGTGTATAGTGTGTACTGCACTGCACACATAACCAGGTTACGTAAGTCGCGCCTGGAACACAGTGTGACCAAGAAGTTAAAAGGAGCATACTGTGATGCACCACAAGGCTCCCCTATGGTCATTCCACCCCACCCCCTCAACAGTCTTTACTCTGCCTCCTCCCCAATGGACATGTACTGTATATATTCATCACTGCCACAGCCATTATGATGTCTATAGTGCTATTTCTATTTCTGTTGTTTTTCTTACCATTTTCATAGTTCTATTTCACTAATCCTGCATGTTGGAGCTCGAAGACTAAGATTTCCACTGTACCCTGCAATCCCACCTGCAACCTATGTGACTATTAAACAATCTGAATCTGATCTGAATCTCTACCCCCCTCTCTACCTCCTCCACCCTCTGTAAGGGGAAGGGGAAGGCCTGTGTGTGAAACAAGCCGAGAGCCATTTTTAACATGCCCTTGTGTCAGAGCCTGAGAAATGGGTGTAACCATCCTTGAAAGATCATACACATCTTGTTGTTGTTGTTGTTTTATGAGGCGACATCAGAGCGTACTTAATAGTTGGGGGCATCTGAGGCGATCAAGAATGAATTGGGGAAATTTTACATTAGTAGTGTACAGTAGAGTGAGTGGTTTCTGTTGTGGAGCTGTTTGTGATGGGGTTGACACGAAACAGTTGAATCTCAGAGTACATTTCAGGGCTGACTGGTTGTAAATTGAAACACCACATTTCTACTCCATTGGTTAGAGATGTACGATCGTAATTTGAGACAGGTTGGTACAGCAGGAAAATAACCCTGCAGAAACAGGAAAATATAATTATTATGGGGATTATAACTAATGGACATTTTTGTAGGGGTTGATACATTTGTCTTAAGGGAAGTCTTGAATTTCTAAGTGGAATTTACGTTTGAAATTTCCTGCATTGCAGGACATTTCTCCTGCAACAGAGTGACCAAATTAAGATCCTACATCTGTAATTGCTGATAAATGTAGGTATAACTGTTTCTTCTTCTTCTTTCTGGGTTCCACTTTTTGGTTTCAAACCGTACCACCAAAGATGCTTTAGTATGAAGATGCCTAGACACTTCTCCAATAGAAATCCCGGATCAAGAAGGTGATGTCATGGTAACGTTAGCTAGCCATGCTAATAGGCAGGAACACGTAATTGGGTCTAATGGTTGTGTCGCTCTGAACTGCGCATGTGCATGCTGTCAGATCAAAGCACTCCGTCAATACAAAGTTGTCTTTGAAGAAAATGAAAACGTGTCAGTTTGCTACTTTCACGAGGTTGAAGTAGTAACATGTATCGGCTTCAATCTAGGTTGTGCCGTTAGAAATAGAGAAAATTAACAACTAAGGAAGATTTTTTTCATTTATTTCATTGACTTCCCGGAAGTATCGCAATGTTGGGTCTCTGGGTTTGGAAACTCTGTGGTACCACCATGTCTACAACAGTACAGCATGTGCGTACTTGCTGACATAAACACTAGTCTCATTCCTCTCAATGTATCCGCTCCTCTTCCTTTAGTAAGCAAGAGGTCTGATTCCGACACGGCCTTGTGTCTCAACCCTGTGTCTCTTCTCTATTATTCATGCAGTACCCATTTAAAAGTCTTCTCAGTTTACTGTCGATGTTTTTTGGTTTGGCTAATGTCACCACCAACCACTCAGGTCAGATTACCAGACTGGTTAAAAGTAATGTTCAGAGCCCTCCACTGGGATTTAAAATGGAGGACCGGTTGCCCTGGCCCAATGTGCGCCAGCGACTACTGCTCAGCCCACACATAAAGACACGCTTGAGTGGAAATGAGAATGGATCTGCAGGGGAGAGTAGAGGTGAGATTTTTTCCATCTCTCTTGGCTTTCATGAGAAGGACTGAGAAGATGCACTGCAGATGAAAGTGGCATGTGTGAAGTATTTTGCTCTTTATTTATTCAAAGACACTGTGAAGTAGGGTATGGGGACATATAAGAGCTGGAGCATGACTGTCTTATTATTACGTTTTAAGATTTACTCCATCCTACTAGGTTTTGTTAGTAGTAGGGATTAGAGGTCGACCGATTATGATTTTTCAACTCCGATACCGATTATTGGAGGACCAAAAAAAGCCGATACAGAATTTGGTTTAAATAATGCAAAAACAAAGTGTTGGAGAAGAAAGTAAAACTGCAATATGTGCCATGTAAGAAAGCTAACGTTTAAGTTCCTTGCTCAGAACATGAGAACATATGAAAGCTGGTTCCTTTTAGCATGAGTCTTCAATATTCCAACTAAAGAAGTTTTAGGTTGTAGTTATTATAGGAATTATAGGACTATTTCTCTCTATACCATTTGTATTTCATACACCTTTGACTATTGGATGTTCTTATAGTGTAACGGCTGTTGGAAGGAGAGGACCAAAGTGCAGCGTGGTATGAGTCCATATTTATTTAATGAACACAGAAATAAGAAAAATAACAAAGAGAATGACCAAAACAGTTCTGGCTGGTGCAGACACACAACAGAAAACAACTACCCACAAATCATAGTGGGAACACAGGCTACCTAAGTATGGTTCTCAATCAGAGACAACGATTGACAGCTGCCTCTTATTGGGAACCATACCAGGCCAAAAGCAGAAATAGAAAACATAGAACAAAAACATAGAATGCCCACCCCAACTCACACCCTGACCAAACTAAAATAGAGACATAAAAAAGGAACTAAGGTCAGGACATGACATATAGGCACTTTAGTATTGCCAGTGTAACAGTATAGCTTCAATACCTCTCCTTGCCGCTACCTGGGCTCGAACCAGGAACACATCGACAGGAACACATCGACAACAGCCACCCTCGAAGCAGCGTTACCCATGCAGAGCAAGGGGAACAACCACTCCAAGTCTCAGAGAGAGTGACGTTTGAAACGCTATTAGCACGCACCCCGCTGACTAGCTAGCCATTTCACATCGGTTACACCAGCCTAATTAGGCTTGAAGTCATAAACAGCTCAATGCTTGAAGCACAGCGAAGAGCTGCTGGCAAAATGCACGAAAGTGCTGTTTGAATGAATGCTTACGAGCCTGCTGCTGCCTACCATTGCTCAGTCAGACTGCTCTATCAATATCAAATCAAATACTTAATTATAACATAATAACACACTGAAATACGATCCTTAGGTCATTAATATGGTCGAATCCGGAAACTATATCATTTCGAAAACAAAACGTTTATTCTTTCAGTGAAATACGGAACCGTTCCATATTTTACCTAACAAATGGCATCCCTAAGTCTAAATATTGCTGTTACATTGCACAACCTTTCAATGTTATGTCATAATTCTGGCAAATTAGTTCGCAATGAGAGAGGCGGCCCAAACTGTTGCATATACCCTGACTCTGCATGCAATGAACGCAAGAGAAGTGACACAATTTCACCTAGTTAATATTGCCTGCTTTCTTTTAGCTAAATATGCAGGTTTAAAAACATATACTTCTGTGTATTGATTTTAAGAAAGGCATTGATGTTTATGGTTAGGTACACATTGGAGCAAGGACAGTCCTTTTTCGCGAATACGCACCGCATCGATTATATGCAACGCAGGACATGCTAGATAAACTAGTAATATCATCAACCATGTGTAGTTATAACTAGTGATTATTGTTGATTGATAGTTTTTTATAAGATAAGTATAATGTTAGCTAGCAACTTACCTTGACTTCTTACTGCATTCGCGTAACAGGCAGGCTCCTCTTGAGGCAGGTGGTTAGAGCGACACTGTCATAGGATGCCAGCTTTCCAACAAGTCAGTTGTTGGAAAGGGGCTGCCCCGGTCAACTGAACTGTAAGTGCTAATATTTTGAAGTGGAAAAGTCTTGGAGCAACAACAGCTCAGCCGTGAAGTGGTAGACCAAACAAGAACAGAACAGGACTGTCGAGTGCTGAAGTGCGTAGGTTGTAAAAAAAAAACTTCTGTCCTCAGTTGCAACACTCACCAATGTCAGCACAATAACTATTTGCCGGGGGCTACATGAAATGGGTTTCCATGGCCGAGCAGCTGCACACAAGCCTGAGATTACCGTGCGCAATACCAAGCGTCGGCTGGAGTAGTGTAAAGCTCGCCGCCATTGGACTAGCATTGGAAACGTGTTCTCTGGAGTGATTAATCACACTTCACCATCTGGCAGTCCGATGGATGAATCTGTGTTTGGTGGATGCCAGGAGAATGCTACCTGCCCAATGCATAGGGCCAACTGTAAAGTTTGGTGGAGGAGAACAAATGGTCTGGGGCTGTTTTTCATGGTTTGGGCTAGGTCCCTTAGTTCCAGTGAAGGGAAATCTTAACACTACAGCATACAATGACTTTCTAGACAATGATGCACTTCCAAGTTTGTGGCAACAGTTTGGGGAAGGCCCTTTCCTGTTCCAGCATGACAATACCCCGTGCACAAAGCGTGGTCCATACAGAAATGGTTTGTCAAGATTGGTGTGGAAAAACTTGACTGGCCTGCACAGAGCCCTGACCTCAACCTCATTGAACACCTTTGGAATGAATTGGAACGTTGACTGCGAGCCAGGCTTCATCGCCCAACATCAGTGCCGACCTGACTAGTGCTCTTGTGGCTGAATGGAAGCAAATTCCCACAGTAATGTTCCAACATATAGTGGAAAGCCTTTCCAGAAGAATGTGGGCTGTTATAGCTGGAGGAACCAACTCCATATGAATGCCTATGATTACCAAGATTACTTTTTGGAATGAGATTTGACGAGCAGGTGTCCACATACTTTTGGTCATGTAGTGTCTGTCTGTACTGTATATGTAAAATGATTTAGGGAATACCAGATACATGCTCAAATACCCATGTATCGGTACAGTTTAAATCATTCTGTCTTTTTTAACTCAGCAGATTACTCAAACTCCTGATGTTAAAGTTTAAACATTTAGGTAAACACATGCTCAGGCACTATTTCAAATAAAGAAAATCTGATTGCAATGAAATAGCGTATTCAAATTCAGAAGGGTTCTTGCCTTCCAAAGAATCCTTTTTGCCTCCCAAAGAATCATCAAAGAACCCTTTTTTTCCAAAAACCTTAGGATGTTATTAGTTCTAGGTAGAACACTTTGCCTTACAAAGAGCCCTGGTCTCCCAAAAAGAGTTCTTCAGATGAAAATGATTCTTGGTAGAACCCTATCCCTTTGCAAATAACCCTTTTAGAACCCTTCTTTTCTAAGTGTACCATTCATTCACTCTGCAAATGCATCCAACAAATTTGTAGAGTCACAAGCTTTTTGTAGTCATTGCGTGCTAGGAATATGGAACCAAGTACTACTACTTTAATACTATGGGTGACCCCATTTAGTCGACTGGTCAATTGTTTGGTTGATAGGCTGTTTGTCATCCAAGAATTCTTTAGTCTAGCAGTAGCAGTAAAATACACCTGTCTGTGGACTAATCAATTGTGGAGGCCGTGGGGATGGCACAGTCCATCACTCTAAGATGTGCTACTGAAATAGTATATGGTTGTATTACATAAGAGCAATGGTGCAACACTAATAAAAAAGTATATTATTTTTATAACAAATGCACATTCTCCCGCGTTGGAAAGCGATCCCTGTTCTGAAACATCAGTGCGCTGTTGAATTGCAGCCTTCTTAGACCATGTTGCTATGTGTATAATAGCAAAGTCAACTTTGGTGTTGAGGACAATGTGGTGGAAGCAGAAGTGAAGACAGGAGACAAGAAAACAGCCCTTGCCTTCATTGTCTAAGACAAGTGAAGAGAGAGGAATTGTGCTTGGCTTTATGAATCATCCATATATATCGACAGAAACAAGACAGATCCTGCTTCTGTGACCTGTTTGAGTGTTTGTTTAATAGCCGACAGATTCCCGAGCACCAAGCCTCATGCAACCACATGTCGGATAAACAATTTCACAAATTCAACTGTTTTTTATCTTTGCTATGCTGTAATAAAGGCTTTACACTTTTTTCCCCGTTAGAACAGCCACTCTGGTATTACTTATAATTGAATTAGTGTTGTTTACACTGTTCCAAATTGTCAGAAAAACTATATTTATAATAATAATAAAAACCCAAATTCTTCTTAATCTCCTTCTTATTGTTTTTATTACTATTATTATTATGATCATAATTATAATAAGTCATGTCATTATCATTAGTAGGCTTAGGATAGCAGCCTTCTATATTCACCGTCGAGATGTAGGCCTAAGAGCGCATCCTGTCTAACTTACTAAAATACTTATATAGGCTACTGTATGAATCAAACATTCATTCATTAATGTCATCACACAGCATATCAATCAATCAATCAATCAACAACATTTCTTTATAAAGCCCTTCTTACAACAGCTGATGTCGCAAAGTGCTGTACCGAAACCCGGCCTGAAACCCCGAACGGCAAGCAATGCAGGTGTAGAAGCACGGCATTGGAGTCATTCATGACTTGAAATGCAATCAAGAATTTTTGTTTTAAAATAAAATAACAAAGCTACCCTTGAATAATTTGAATAATTAGCGTAAACAATAAATAAACATGTCGGCAATTGCATTCATGAATGCGTACGACTGTTTTTAGTCTTTGTTGACAGCAAATTAGAGTTGTATTAACAACATGGCCAACTTAGCTAGCTAATACGTCTCTTAATATTATTGGTGTCCTTTAGTAGTGGTTCGTTTGCAGCAATTTGACAATGAAGGCCTGATACACACAGTGTCCTCTGAACAGTTGATGTTAATTGTCTGTTACTTGAACTCTGTAAAGAGTTTATTTGGGCTGCAATTTCTGAGGCTGGTAACTTATCCTCTGCAGCATAGGTATCTCTGGGTCTTCCATTCCTGTGGCGGTCTTCATGAGTGCCAGTTTCATCATAGCGCTTGATGGTTTTTGCGAGTGCACTTGAAGAAAAGTTATTGACATTTTCGGCATTGACTGACCTTCATGTCTTAAAGTAATGATGGACTGTCGTTTCTCTTTGCTTATTTGATCTGTTCTTGCCATAATATGGATTTGGTATTTTACCAAATAGGACTATCTTCTGTATACCAACCCTACCTTGTCACAACACAACTGATTGACTCAAACACATTAAGAAGGGAAGAAATTCCACTATTTAACTTATACACAAGGCACACCTGTTAATTGAAATGCATTCCAGGTGACTACCTCATGAAGCTAGTTGAGAGAATGCCAAGAGTGTGCATAGTTGTCATCAAGGCAAAGGGTTGCTACTTTGAAGATCCTCAAATATAAAATATATTTTAACTTGTTTAACACTTTTTTGGTTACTACATGATTCCATATCTGTTGTTTCATAGCTTTGATGTCTTCACTATTATTCTATATTGTAGAAAATAGTTAAAATTATAGAAAAACCCTTGAGTGAGTAGGTGTGTCCTAACATTTCTAGAAAACAAGTTATATTAAGTTGTAGCTAGCTAGTATTAGCAACGTTTGGTGGTCAATGAGACTGAGAGCTAGCTAACCAGCTGAGCTAGCAAACAAGGTAACAAAAGTATAATTTCAGATTAAAAATAGTACATCAACAGGCTCTGCATTTCATGAATCACAGTAGCAAGTTCCTCTCATGCACTGTTCAATTATTTAAACATTTAAACAATTAAGCACTTTTATGTTTTTCCCAATGCCCTCACTGGCTATTATGTGTTTTTTAAACATGAGCTTGTCTGAGGTGTCGGAACTCGACGACATTTGCTATCATTTGGATTTCTGTGATTGGTTGCACAAAATTCTAGGGTGGGGCTTAGCGAAGGGTCAATTACACCCTCACTTTCTTTCCCTCCATATCATCTTTGATCTGTTACGTCTGCTTCTCCGTCATAGGACAGACAGGGATATAATTAAAAGCATTGTGTGGAAGAAATATACAATCTGAGCGGCAATCACACTCTGGCAACCAGACAGCTCACTTGGCTAATGCAATGAGAACTCTATTATTAAAATGATTTATGAATATATTAACTTTTTTTGTCGCTCGCCGACGTTAAGACAGGTTTAGGACATTGAAAGGATAAAATAAATCTTAAAAGTTTTCGTTTTGTCATTTCATTAAATGTCTGGCAGAGAAGTAGAATGGGACTCAATAAGAAAAGTTAATATCCTGAGAAAATAATGTCAGCGGATCGTTCTGGCGAATGTATTAATATCATTACTCATCTGTCATCGTGCACGAGGAAGACTATGTGGGGAAAGTGTCACTCTTGGAGCCCCCCCCCCCCCAATAAACATATCTCCTCTGGCTAAATTAATTCCATTGGAGCACCATAAAACAGTGACCAGTCACATCGCTCAACCACAGAACAGCGCAGTCATGATAAAGACAAAATATTGGGCTATTTCCTAGTGTTCAATGGTTACACTTCTCCAATCCCATCCTTCAGCTTTATACCAAACCAAGTGGCGGGTTTACGTTAGGGATTGAAACACAATTTCAGGATTGTGCCTTTAATTAAGGCCATCATTGCAAATGATCACCATATGTGTCAAGAATAATAAATAAAGACAATGTCCTTCAAAATAAGCCTTAAAAAAGTCACGGTAAGACAGTATGAGACAGAGGCAGAAAGAGAAATGTAGTATCAGAATATATAATCTCTCCATCTGTCTGTGTGTGTCACCCTCGCGGCTACAGCCGCTAAGACCCATACCTTTCTATCCCCAGGCCCAAATGTCACACCTACAGCAGGAGATTAAGAGATCGTCCGAGGCTTAAGTTCAGCTTTAAGGCATCATGAAAAAGTTGGACACGTTCAAAGCCCCATCTTTCATGTGAAAGGCCTCTTCCTAATATACAGACAGGAGATATAAAAGTGTTAACTGCCACTGTCTATCAGCCTGATTCGTCCTGCAGCTCTACATTCTCCACTTTCTTCTTCTGCCTAACAGGCAAACGTTGGACATGATGGCCCAGCGTCTTAGTAAAATACAGTAGCTACGCGGCTCTGAGACCACTGTCCGTGGGGGATGCGCAGCCCGACCGCCTACCTCCCCAAAATTCCTAACCAGCGCAGTTCCACATACGCATCTTCTATTCATTTGGATAGGGTGATGGAGACATTTCTGGAGCCTGGCTGAGAATCTAAAAAGTATGAAAGCCAATGATCCAATATTCTCAAAAACTGATGTGCGTACCCTTACACGCTTTTGGACTCTGATAAGCGCTTTACACCCACCAGCCGACAGCATATTACACACAACCATCCCCAAATAAGCACCGAAAGCAAAAAGTTGAATTTACTCACTCACTTCTCCAACTCCCCATTTTCCCCATCTATGAGTTAGGAAAAAAGCTCCTCTGAGATCCCTGTGAATTTCCTGACATATTGGATGCGAGAGATGGATGCAAATGAGGGTGGTTTGAGGGATTTATTTAGGTGCATTGTTCGGCAGGATGTTAATGTGAGTCTATGAGAGGGGAGCTTCAGGAGTCGGGGCTGATGGGATGGAGATGGGAGGCTCTTTGTCAGTTTGACATCCAGGTAACCCACTTTTACTTTGCCGCTTCTTACACTTTGATTGCGAGAAGAGCTGAGGGAAGCACTATCTCCCTACCTGTCAAGCTGAGGCTGGATGAGGCTGGCATGCTGTCACCTAGGTGGATACACAAACCCTCTGAAGATGCACACATATATACACATACACACAAGGATGCACACACTCTCTGAAGTTTTGGGATGGAAAGATACACAACCTCTATGAAGTATGCAGGACACACACACACCTCCCGTGACATTTCGGAGAACACACATGTCCATTTTGGGATGGGGCGATTGTTCTGGCAATTCTCACATAGAAACTTAATTGTGAGGAAGGATGTTTGACATGCTTTTTACAAATATATCACAAACAATTTATTTTGAACCTCTAAGGTTCTATTTCACATATGTCAAAAATGAGTTAGTCACATATAATTGATCTTTAGATGTTTCTTCATATGTTTGAAGTTACATTTTAATTGAAAGAAATTAAGTTATACAGTGTGGAGAACAAGTATTTGATACACTGCCGATTTTGCAGGTTTTCCTACTTACAAAGCATGTAGAGGTCTGTAATTTTTATCATAGGTACACTTCAACTTTGAGAGACGGAATCTAAAATATATATTTTTTTAAATCACATTGTATGATTTTTAAGTAATTAATTTGCATTTTATTGCATGACGTAAGTATTTGATACATCAGAAAAGCAGAACTTAATATTTGGTACAGAAACCTTTGTTTGCAGTTGCAGAGATCATACGTTTCCTGTAGTTCTTGACCAGGTTTGCACACACTGCAGCAGGGATTTTGGCCCACTCCTCCATACAGACCTTCTCCAGATCCTTCAGGTTTTGGGGCTGTCGCTGGGCAATACGGACTTTCAGCTCCCTCCAAAGATTTTCTATTGGTTTCAGGTCTGGAGACTGGCTAGGCCACTCCAGGACCTTGAGATGCTTCTTACGGAGCCACTCCTTAGTTGCCCTGGCTGTGTGTTTCGGGTCGTTGTCATGCTGGAAGACACAACCACGACCCGTCTTCAATGCTCTTACTGAGGGAAGGAGGTTGTTGGCCAAGATCTTGCGATACATGGCCCCATCCATCCTTCCCTCAATACAGTGCAGTCGTCCTGTCCCCTTTGCAGAAAAGCATCCCCAAAGAATGATGTTCCCACCTCCATGCTTCACGGTTGGGATGGTGTTCTTGGGGTTGTACTCATCCTTCTTCTTCCTCCAAACACGGCGAGTGGAGTTTAGACCAAAAAGCTCTATTTTTGTCTCATCAGACCACATGACCTTCTCCCATTCCTCATCTGGATCATCCAGCTGGTCCAACTTCAGAAGGGCCTGGACATGCGCTGGCTTGAGCAGGGGGACCTTGCGTGCGCTGCAGGATTTTAATCCATGACGGCTTAGTGTGTTACTAATGGTATTTTTTGAGACTGTGGTGCCAGCTCTCTTCAGGTCATTGACCAGGTCCTGCCGTGTAGTTCTGGGCTGATCCCTCACCTTCCTCATTATCATTGATGCCCAAAGAGGTGAGATCTTGCATGGAGCCCCAGACCGAGGGTGCTTGTCTATTGTCCTCTAGCCCATCCCAGCCTTGTGCAGGTCTACAATTTTATCCCTTATGTCCTTACACAGCTCTCTGGTCTTGGCCATTGTGGAGAGTCTGTTTGATTGAGTGTGTGGACAGGTGTCTTTTATACAGGTAACGAGTTCAAAGAGGTGCAGTTAATACAGGTAATGAGTGGAGAACAGGAGGGCTTCTTAAGGAAAAACTAACAGGTCTGTGAGAGACGGAATTCTTACTGGTTGGTAGGTGATCAAATACTTATGTCATGCAATAATAAAAATGAATTACTTAAAAATCATATTTTCTGGATTTGGTTTTAGATTCTGTCTCTCACAGTTGAAGTGTACCTATGATAAAAAATTACAGACCTCTATATGCTTTGTAAGTAGGAAAACCTGCAAAATTGGCAGTGTATCAAATACTTGTTCTCCCCACTGTATATGCATAAGCACATTTTAACTTTTCTATCTGCAATCCAATCGCAAGGCTGGACAAATACAGACAGACCAATTAGAACACGTCTTTGCCATCTCTCTTTAAGTATAGTCTAGGCTAGCCTGGCCAGCAATAATGGCATACAAGCAAAGAAACAACACTGTCAGAAATCCTAAAATATGAGTATCTCAAATGTAGCCCTGTTGTTTATTTTAAGACATATAATTTGGAACAATATACCATACAAGTACATAACATTTCCAGAAAAGGCTCTCTGCTAATTCTGAAGTTCTGATACATTTTATGAGCATGACCAACACAGTGAAAGGTAAATTGATTCAAAGGGAACTCCCTCTGCTGGATATTTGCTGAATGTGAAATCCTAAAGGAGGGCTGTGATTGGTTAATGACCTATAACCTCAATTTATATTTATTAAATGGGTCATATCATTAAAAGTACCAGAGAGACCATTCTGGAAATTGGACGTGTTACGAAAGTACATATATTTTTTATTTCACCTTTATTTAACCAGGTAGGCTAGTTGAGAACAAGTTCTCATTTACAACTGCGACCTGGCCAAGATAAAGCAAAGCAGTGCGACACAAACAACAACACAGAGTTAAACATGGAATAAACAAACATACAGTCAATAATACAAGAGAAAAAGTGCATACAGTGTATGCAAATGAGGTAGGATGAGGGAAGTAAGGCAATAGATAGGCCATAGTGGCGAAATCATTACAATATAGCAATTAAACACTGGAGTGATAGATGTGCAGAAGATGAGTGTGCAAGTAGAGATATTGGGGTGCAAAGGAGCAAAATAAATAACAGAATGGGGATGAGGTAGTTGGATGGGCTATTTACAGATGGGCTATGTACAGGTGCAATGATCTGCTAGCTGCTCTGACAGCTGGTGCTTAAAGTTAGTGAGGGAGATATGAGTCTCCAGCTTCAGTGATTTTTGCAGTTCGTTCCAGTCATTGGCAGCAGAGAACTGGAAGGAAAGGCGGGCAAAGGGGGAATTGGCTTTGGGGGTGACCAGTGAAATATACCTGCTGGAGCGCGTGCTACAGGTGGGTGCTGCTACGGTGACCAGTGAGCTGAGATAAAGTGGTGCTTTACCTAGCAAAGACATATAGATGAGAGCCAGTGGGTTTGTCGACGAATATGAAGCAAGGGCCAGCCAACGAGAGCATACAGGTCGCAGTGGTGGGTAGTATATGGGGCTTTGGTCACAAAACTGATGGCACTGTGATAAACTGCATCCAATTTGCTGAGTAGAGTGTTGGAGGCTATTTTGTAAATGACATCGCCGAAGTCAAGGATCGGTAGGATAGTCAGTTTTACGAGGGTATGTTTGGCAGCATGAGTGAAGGAGGCTTTGTTGCGAAATAGGTAGCTGATTCTAGATTTAATTTTGGATTGGAGATGCTCAATGTGAGTCTGGAAGGAGAGTTTACAGTCTAACCAGACACCTAGGTATTTGTAGTTGTCCACATATTCTAAGTCAGAACCGTCCAGAGTAGTGATGATGGACGAGCGGGCAGGTGTGGGCAGCGATCGGTTGAAGAGCATGGATTTAGTTTTACTTGCATTTAAGAGCAGTTGGAGGCCACGGATGGAGAGTTGTATGGCATTGAAGCTCGTCTGGAGGTTAGTTAACAGTGTCCAAAGGAGTGCCAGATGTATACAGAATGGTGTCGTCTGCATAGAGGTGGATCAGAGAATCACCAGCAGCAAGAGTGACATCATTGATGTATACAGAGAAAAAAGTCAGCCCGAGAATTGAACCCTGTGGCACCCCCATAGAGACTGCCAGAGGTCCGGACAACAGGCCCTCCAATTTGACACACTGAACTCTGTCTCAGAAGTAGTTGGTGAACCAGGCCAGGCAATCATTTGAGAAACCAAGGCTGTTGAGTCTGCCGATAAGAATGTGGTGATTAACAGAGTCGAAAGCCTTGGCCAGGTTGATGAATACAGCTGCACAGTATTGTCTCTTATCGATGGCTGTTATGATATTGTTTAGGAGCGTGGCTGAGGTGCACCCATGACCAGCTCGGAAACCAGATTGCATAGCAGAGAAGGTACGGTGGGATTTGAAATGGTCGGTGATCTGTTTGTTAACTTGGCTTTCGAAGACTTTAGAAAGGCAGGGTAGGATAGATATAGGTCTGTAGCAGTTTGGGTCTTGAAGAGGGGGATGACCGCGGCAGCTTTCCAATCTTTGGGGATCTCAGACAATACGAAAGAGAGGTTGAACAGGCTAGTAATAGTGGTTGCAACAATTTCTGCGGATAATTTTAGAAATAGAGGGTCCAGATTGTCTAGCCCAGCTGATTTGTAAGGGTCCAGATTTTGCAGCTCTTTTAGAACATCAGCTGACTGGGTTTGGGTGAAGAAGAAATGGGGGAGGCTTGGGCGAGTTTCTGTGGGGGGTGCAGGGCAGTTGACCGGGGTAGGGATAGCCAGGTGGAAAGCATGGCCAACCGTAGAAACATTCTTATTGAAATTCTCAATTTCCGCGGATTTATCAGTGGTGACAGTGTTTCCTAGCCTCAGTGCAGTGGGCAGCTGGGAGGAGGTGCACTTATTCTCCATGGACTTTACAGTGTCCCAGAACTTTTTGGAGTTTGTGCTACAGGATGCAACTTTCTGTTTGAAAAAGCTAGCTTTCCTAACTGTCTGTGTATATTGGTTCCTAACTTCCCTGAAAAGGGTTGGTATTTGGTTTCAAATACACTTAAGTATCAATTTGTCATTTGAATGCCAGGCACACCGGCTTGTATGTGTCTAGAACTGCAACGGTGCTGTGTTTTTCACACTCAAAATGTTCCTGTGTGTTTCAAGAACATTCCACCACCTAAAGGACATCCAGCCTATATCAGGCCAGTGGTCAAAAACCGCTCGTTGATGAAAGAGGACAAAGGAGGCTGACACAAATTGTGCAGTGCAACAGACAGGCTACAGTTAGTCAACTGAACTACTAGTACAAGACCCATAAAATAATTCACAACTCGTTGTACATGAATGGGGTATGGCAGCCTTACAGCCTTATGACCTTACGGAGTTCCACTTCTTTCAGCAAAAAAACAAGAATCTGCGGTTGCAGTGAGCTAAGGAACAAAAACACTGGACACTGGAGAATTGAAAAAACATTGCCTGGTCTGATAAATCCTGTATCCTGCTGTTCCACGCTGATGGGAGGACTAGGTTATGGAGAAAACCACATGAATACATGCATCCATCATGCCATGTGTCAACATTGCAGGATGGTGGTGATGGTGTGTGGTGTGTTTTCATGGATTGGGCCCCTTTATTAATAGCGGGACAACATTTGAATGCCACAGTATATCAGGTGCATCCCCTCATGGCAGCAGTGTATCCATTTATGAATAGATTTTTTTCAGCAGGATAATGCCCCATGCCACAAGGCTAGAATTGTTCATGAACGGTTCCATTAATATTACAGTGGATTCAGCTTACTGCACTGGCCTGCCCAATCACCAGATCTCAATCCAATTGAGCATCTGTGGGATGAGATGGAACATGCTATTCGGAGTAGAGGTCCACTACCAGCCAACTTGACACAACTGTGGGAAGCATTGGAGTCAACATGGGCCAGCATCCCGGTGTAATGCTTTCGACACCCTGTAGGGTTCATGCCCCACTGAATTGAGGCTGTTCTGAGGGCAAAAGGGGGTGAAACTCAATATTAGGAAGGTGTTCCTAATGTTTTGTACACTTGGTGTATATTTGCATTCTAATCTAGAACTCAGGGCATGTATTCTGATTTAGAATACAGGCCATACTTTCTGATCTAGAACTCAGGCCATATCTACATTCTGAACTAGAATTGTGAGGTGTTGGACAATCCATATTTTACACCCTTGATTTAACCTGAGGACATACTGAATCCTCTTCCGTAGCAGTTCGCAGCAAACATCTGCATTGTTTCCCAGCTGTGTGTTTCAGTGTGTGCTCTGTTGCTGCTCTGTAGCCTGTCACGTACCACAGCAGCACACCTCGGGCACTACATCATCTGTGTTGATGTGTTTGGAAATTGTTGTGGAAATAGTATTGTAGGCAATACGCTGCCCCAGCCAGTGCCTCTGCAGGACTTTGATGGCAATCACGACTCCATGGCGCCCTCTCCATCTTCCATTGTGTTTCTGAAAATCCCCCAGTCGGAGATGGATCCAGGAATCTCATCTCCTACTCCCCTCCTCTCTTCCAGTCCTCCTCCTCCTCCACTCCTTCCTGATGGAATACACTGCCCTACCTGTCAATCATCCACCAGAGAACTGGCCTCCTGCTCCCAATGCAGCCCGCATGTGTGTCCGTGTGTATGCGTGCGTCTGTGCGTGCGCATATGTGTGGACAGTATGTATTTCCCCCATCGGGTGAAATAATTGATGCCTTGTTGACAATTGACAAGCTGTGTTTCTCTATGTGTTTACAGAGACACATGGCCTGTGTTAGTAGCTGTGTGCACAGATAAAGGCAGATTTGACAGGAAGTAAAAAATGGTGTGATGTGTTCTTGTCCGTAAGATGAGACGAGGAAGAGACACAGAGAAAGTTAATGGGCTTTCTGTGCCTTATGCCTCAACCCTGTTCTCAAATGCCAACACGGTCATGTGTTAGTAATTAACAGATTATTATTCCGCTTTCCTACTTAATTAGCAAACAAAGAATTCATTAGAAAATGTGTTTGTTAATTTATGACTAAGCAGCCGGCTCCCGGCGGCATTAATACTGTATGTTGTGCAAAGCGTAATGATATGCTATCTGATTGGCTCGAGCAAGAGGAAATTTAGTATTTTTTTTTCTGTTCCATCTCATCCATTTCATCAATTTTTTCAAGCTCTGGTTGTACTCAGGCCCAGTTAGTGGTTAGGAAGAGAGAGTGGAGTAATTCAGCCGTACATGTCTCTGTGAAGGTAATTAAAGGATAGTTGAGTTTGTCTTCTGAAACAATGACCCTGAAAATTACATTTTTATCATGCTATATGCCATGTTCTATCTCTTTCTCGCTTTCTCTCCCTCTTTCCCCTCCCACTCCTCTTTCCCTCCTTTGTTTTACTATCTTTTCCTCTCTATATCCATCTCACTCTCTCCCTTCTCCCTCTCATTCTCTCGCTCACTTTCTCAGTCTGTCTCCCTCACTTACTCACTTAGTTTCCTCACTCACTGTCTTTCTCTTTCGCTCTCTCACTCTCTTTTTCTCTCTCCACTCTTGTTCCTGAGTCAAAATGTACATGTGGGCCTCCTGAGTGGTGCAGTGGACAAAGGCACTGCATTGCAGTGCTAGCTGTGTCACTAGAGATTCTGGGTTCGAGTCCAGGCTCTGTCGCAGCCGGCCGCGACCGGGAGAACCATGGGGCGGTGCACAATTGGCCCAGTGTTGTCCGGGTTAGGGGAGTGTTTGGCCGGCAGGGATGTCCTTGTCCAATCGCGCACAAGCGGCTCCTGTGACGGGCCGGGCACAGTGCACGCTGACACGGTCGCCAGTTGTACAGTGTTTCCTCCGACACATTGGTGCGGCTGGCTTCCCGTTTAAGTGGGCATTGTGTCAAGAAGCAGGGCGGCTTGGTTAAGTTGTGTTTCGGAGGACGCACGGCTCTCGACCTTTGCCTCTCTCTCGAGTCCGTACGGGAGTTGCAGCGATGAGACAAACTACCAATTGGAGACCATGAAATTGGGGAGAAAAAAAAAAAAGAAATATATTTTAAAATTCTGCAGGACTTATATATTAGGCTATGTGAGAGGTTATAGACCCACAGTCAGTGTCCAGATTTGAGTTAATATTCCGTTTAACCCGTCTAAACAGTACAGTTTCCTTGACATATTTAAAGTCCCCGTCTTGTGGCTGTCAAAATGTTACAGCGCCTCACAATCATTACAAATAGAACTGCTATCGTCCACTTTTACCACTTCACCAAATCTTTCCCACATATTAGGCCAGCTGTTCTGGCCCTCCCTTCTCTTTATTTTCAACTCTCCATTTTGCTGCTTTTCTCTTATTGAATTCAATGTAAACTTTTTCTGCCCAAGTTCAAATTTTTTTTGGCCGATTGGCATGTATTTATCGTGTGTAAAATTAGGCCCTAAAGCTTAGGCTTATGCACTAATGCCAGATAAAAAAAGAATGAAAGTAAAACCACAATGTAGCCTATAGATATGAATTGCACAAGAATTATAGGCAACATATATGGATTTTTGACACCTACCCGCCCTTCATCCACGCAATATTTCATGACCCTAAACCCGCCCGAGGATTTAACTGTGGGGACTGCAGGTTGTGAGTCAACCCGCGCACCACTAACACACAAACACACACACACACACACACACACACACAAACAGAGAGCCTGTTTTCTGTGTCTGCAGTCGGCTCTTTCTGTGTGAACAGCCTGTCTATGACTCCCAAAATAACTCAGTCAGATCAGGACTCCCTCCATCGATACTTTTTTCTCTCCTTTAAAATGTTCATTAACCCCATGTACCGTGCATTCAGAGAATATTAAGGCCCCTTGACTTTTTCCACATTTTCAGAAATACCTTAAGTTTTCAGACCCTTTTATATGAGACTCGAAATTGAGCTCAAATGCATCCTGTTTCCATTGATCATCCTTGAGATGTTTCTACAACTTGATTGGAGTCCACCTGTGGTAAATTCAATTCATTGGACATGATTTGGAAAGACACACACCTGTCTGTATAAGGTCCCACAGTTCACAGTGCATGTCAGAGCAAAAACCAAGCCATGAGGTCGAAGGAATTGTCTGTAGAGCTCCGAGACAGGATTGTGTAGAAGCACAGATCTGGGGAAGGGTACCAAAGTAATCGGGGAAGAAGGGCCTTGGTCAGGGAGGTGACCAAGAATCCAATGCTCACTCTGACAGAGCTCCAGAGTTCATCTGTGGAGATGGGAGAACCTTTCAGAACGACAACCATCTCAGCTACACTCTACCAGTCAGGCCTTTATGATAGAGTAGCCAGACAGAAGCCTCTCCTCAGTAAAAGGCACATAACAGCCCCACTTGGAGTTTGCCAAAAGTCACCTAAAGACTTTCAGACCGTGAGAAACAACATTCTCTGTGTATCTGATATAATATATTGGTTTATGGTGTTATGTAGTTTATTCTGCTTGGTCACCTTTATTTGGGCAATCCATGCTGTTCTCTGATAGACCATTCTTTGTGTAGGTCCTTCCGGGTTGTTGCTGTGACACGCGCACTGCATCAGCAGATTGTGTCTGCTCCAGAATGTTTGTGTGTGTGATAGAGCCATCACTCACACCCATGGCAGTGACATCTTGTTTTCCTCTCACGCTGTGTGTGATGTATCTGTGGCCCCTTTGCGTTTTTGCCGGGGTGGCCCTTCGGTCATAGATCACCGTGGAAACGCTGCGTAGCGAGACGGGCGTGGCAGTATCCCCTGACAGCGGCGGAGTGGATTGAGTGTGAGTGTGTGTTGGCTCTCTCAGCCCTCTGGTCTCACACAAACACAGACACAAATACACACTGACCATATGATTCACAGACACACACACACACACACACATACACTGACCACATGATTCGGATGACACACACATACATACTGACCACATGATTCACAGACGCACACACACACACTTACCACATGATTCAGCACAAGCATTTCGCTACACTCGCATTAACAACTGCTAACCATGTGTATGTGACAAATAAAATTTGATTTGATTTGATTTGGATTTGATTCGGATGACCCTTGTTAATGGCTGTCAGTACGGCAGACTGGAGAGCCATGACATCAGCAGTCAAAGGGCTAAAGCCTTGCCACCTCTCCCTCTAACAGACACTATCAGACGCTGGCCCTAACCACAGACATATAATCAGATGACTTCTTTTTACTAGGTGATGTTCTAGCTATCAAATGACAGGAGAATAGCAGCTGGTTGTTTATGGTTGTTATGGTTGGTTGTTTATCCACATCTGATTACTGAGTCCTGAGGTCTATTAAAAAAACAGAAGTCCTCACAAGGATAGTAAAACAAGTACAATATGTGACTTTTTGCCGGTCCCCACAAGGAAAAGGGCTATTTTAGGCTTAGTGGTTAGGCTTAGGGTAAGAATTAGGGTTAGGGTAAGAGTTAGGGTTAGAATTAGGGTTAGGAGTTAGGGTTAAGCTTAGGTATAGGTTAAGGAATAGGTGTAGGGGTTAAAGGAAAATAGGATTTTGAATAGGAATAAATGATTTGTCCCCACAAGGATAGTAAAACAAACGTGTGTGTGTGCGTGCGTGTGCGCTTCCATGTGCGCATCCACACCGGCAGTCATGAGTCATGACCGCAGTAAAATTCCACATGACTATTGAGTCATGGTAATCTCCTTTGATGCACTCTGGAGATGCTTTGGTTGTACCCAACTTGCTAACTATCATCAGGTCCTAATAGCCTGGTACTCAGGGCTCTATTGTCCCTCTAACCACTTATCGAGAATCACATCAAACACTTATCATCAAAACAGTATCGTGATTTTATAACTCACCTCACTGTGATTGATCAACATGAAGAAAGGAGTTCAGTAACAGGTTGAACCTGAGTGGAAAACATGGTCCTTTTGGATGTTGTATCAAAGCCTAGCACATTGAAATGGACAGAGCTTTCTAACATGCTGACCACAAAATAAATGTACACGTACATGTTATTCAGTCATTGCACTTGCACTGCTCACGCGCGCCAACGAGTGTCTGCGTTGCCAAGCGCTAACATAGAAGTCAGGTTGTATTTGTGACGCTGTGCAAGTCCTGCTTCTCCCATCTCCTCATTGGTTTATAGAAGCATATGCCCACGTGCCATCTTCTAATTGTTTATAACCACGTGGGTGATTGAAAGATGAACTGAGGTTGGTCGGTCAGCTGTGGTAATACACCTTGTTTTAAAAGTTAAATGCCAATCGCCATATAAATGTCACGTTCTGACCATCGTTCGTGTGTGTTTTCCTTGTTTTAGTGTTGGTCAGGACGTGAACTGGGTGGGCATTCTATGTTGGATGTCTTGTTTGTCTATTTCTATGTCTGGCCTGATATGGTTCTCAATCAGAGGCAGGTGTTAGTCATTGTCTCTGATTGGGAACCATATTTAGGTAGCCTGGGTTTCACTGTGTGTTTGTGGGTGATTGTCCTTAGTGTTAGTTTGCACCAGTTTAGGCTGTTTCGGTTTTCATTACGTTTATTATTTTGCACTGTTTGTATTTAGATTCGTGTTGCTATAGTCAATAAACATGGATCGCAATCTACACGCCGCATTTTGGTCCGACTCTCCTTCTCATAAAGAAAACCGTTACAGAATCACCCACCACCAACGGACCAAGCAGCGTGTCAACAGGCAGCAACAGCAGCGTAAAGAGGAATGGACATGGGAGGACGTTTTGGATGGCAAGGGCTGTTACACTTGGGAGGAGATACTAGCTGGAAGAGATCGCCTCCCATGGGAACAGGTGGAGGCACTTAGGAGAGCAGAGGCAGCCGGAGAAAGGAGCCGGCGATATGAGGGAACAAGGCTGGCAAGGAAGCCCGAGAGGCAGCCCCAAAAATTTCTTGGGGGGGGGCTAACAGGGAGTATGGCTACGCCAGGTAGGAGACCTGGGCAAACTCCCTGTGCTTACCGGGGGGCTAGAGAGACCGGACAGGCACCGTGTTATGCAGTGGTGCGCACGGTGTCTCCAGTGCGGGTGCATAGCCCGGTGCGGTATATTCCAGCTCCGCGTGTCGGCCGGGCTAGATTGAGCGTCGAGCCTAATGCCATGAAGCCGGCTCTACGCAGCTGGTCCCCAGTGCGTCTCCTTGGGCCGGCTTACATGGCACCAGCCTTGCGCTCGGTGTCTCCGGTTCGCCTGCATAGCCCAGTGCGGGCTATTCCACCTCGCCGCACTGGCAGGGCGACCGTGAGCATTCAACCAGGTAAGGTTGGGCAGGCTCGGTGCTCAAGAGCTCCAGTGCGCCTGCACGGTCCGGTCTACCCAGTACCACCTCCACACCCCAGCCCTCCGGTAGCAGCTCCCCGCACCAGGCTTCCTGTGCGTGTCCTCGGCCCAGTACCACCAGTGCCAGCACCACGCATCAGGCCTACAGTGCGCCTCGCCTGTCCAGCGCTGCCAGAGCCTTCCTCCTCTCCAGCGCTGTCGGAGTCTCCCGCCTGTTTAGCGCTGTTAGAGCCTTCCTTCTCTACAGCGCTGCCGGAGTCTCCCGCCTGTTCAGAACTGCCAGTCTGCATAGAGCTGCCAGTCTGCAAGGAGCTGCCAGTCTGCAAGGAGCTGCCAGTCTGCAAGGAGCTGCCAGTCTGCAAGGAGCTGCCAGTCTGCATAGAGCTGCCAGTCTGCAAGGAGCTGCCAGTCTGCAAGGAGCCGCCAGAGCTGCCTTTCTGCAGGATGCCGCCAAAGCTGCCAGTCTGCAAGGAGCCGCCAGAGCTGCCAGTCTGCAAGGAGCAGCCAGAGCTGCCAGTCTGCAAGGAGCAGCCAGAGCTGCCAGTCTGCAAGGAGCTGCCAGGGCCGCCAGTCAGCATGGAGCAGCCAGGGCCGCCAGTCAGCATGGAGCAGCCAGGGCCGCCAGTCAGCATGGAGCAGCCAGGGCCGCCAGTCAGCATGGAGCAGCCAGTCAGCATGGAGCAGCCAGAGCAGCCAGTCAGCATGGAGCAGCCAGAGCTGCCAGTCAGCATGGAGCAGCCAGTCAGCATGGAGCAGCCAGAGCTGCCAGTCATCATGGAGCAGCCAGTCAGCATGGAGCAGCCAGAGCAGCCAGTCGACCAGACTCTTCCAGATCTGCCAGTCGACCAGACTCTTCCAGATCTGCCAGTCGACCAGACTCTTCCAGATCTGCCAGTCGACCAGACTCTTCCAGATCTGCCAGTCGACCAGACTCTTCCAGATCTGCCAGTCGACCAGACTCTTCCAGATCTGCCAGTCGACCAGACTCTTCCAGATCTGCCAGTCGACAAGACTCTTCCAGATCTGCCAGTCGACCAGACTCTTTCAGATCTGCCAGTCGACCAGACTCTTCCAGATCTGCCAGTCGACCAGACTCTTCCAGATCTGCCAGTCGACCAGACTCTTCCAGATCTGCCAGTCGACCAGACTCTTCCAGATCTGCCAGTCGACCAGACTCTTTCAGATCTGCCAGTCGACCAGACTCTTCCAGATCCGCCAGTCGACCAGACTCTTCCAGATCCGCCAGTCGACCAGACTCTTCCGGAACCGCCAGCCAGCCAGGATCTGCCGGATCCAACCACCTGCCTGAGCTTCCTCTCAGTGCTGAGCTTCCTCTCAGTGCTGAGCTTCCTCTCAGTGCTGAGCTACCCATCAGTCCCGAGCTACCTCTGTCCCGAGCTGCCCCTCTGTCCCGAGCGGTCTTTAAGGAGGGTAACCTATCTAGGGACGCTAAGGAGGTGGACTAAAACTGTTATGGAGTGGGGTCCACGTCCAGCGCCAGAGCCGCCACCGCGGACAGATGCCCACCCACACCCTCCCCCATAGGTTTAAGTTGTGCGTCCGGAGTCCGCACCTTGGAGGGGGGGTACTGTCACGTTCTGACCATCGTTCGTGTGTGTTTTCCTTGTTTTAGTGTTGGTCAGGACGTGAACTGGGTGGGCATTTGCACTATTTGTATTTAGATTCGTGTTGCTATAGTCAATAAACATGGATCGCAATCTACACGCCGCATTTTGGTCCGACTCTCCTTCTCATAAAGAAAACCGTTACAATAAAGTCCAAAGAAGAAAAAGACGGGATGGAGGAGAGATGACTAGAAACGATTTGGTTGACCGTTTTATGTGTGGATTAATTGTCGGAGTAGAGGACCTTAAAATGACAACTCAACGTTTAGATCTCAGGACAAATTAGCTAGCAACAGCAAAGCTAGCTAGCTAACTTGCCATAAATGTTTAATGCTTTTTGACCTGTCCCCAAATTAATATAATTGGTTCAGAGTTTGTTTTGATATTTCAAGCTGCGTGTCGTGATCGCGTTTGGTGTGGGGGGACAAAATTAATTTGCGCACGATGGCATCCGGTTTGGGTATGGTGTAAGGTGATGACTAATTCAAAACACCCATACACATAATGGAACTTATGCAAAAGCATAGGCATATATGTACAATATGAGCCCAAGCCCCCCCCAAAAAACGTAATTAATATAATGATCGTGCCGTTGTACAATACATAGCCTACCGCATATTATGCATGGCAGAAAAACCTACAAGAAAACTCATTGAAGATATCTTTGGTACATAATTGGTCTAGCCTATACTCCAAAAATAAACAAATTCTATTAATCGCCTTTGAGTGTGGACTGTATTATTACGCACAATGGATGGACTGGTAACCTTATGCTACACACCAAACTTTCTATCCATGAGTCTCGGAGAGAAGGTATAGGCCTAGGCGTTGCTTTTGGTTAATTGATTGTGCAGGGCGGCTTACAGAGTTAGCCTACAATTATAGTGAATTTGTATTTGATTTAGAATATCGTAGAAATAGGGACTTTTTAAATATTTTAATAATTAATAGGCTGACACATTACCTTTAGCTACATAATCTCTCCCCACTGTGCGTTTCCATCTCCTCCTCTTTCTCCTTTACTTTCTCGAGACTAAAGATGACAAATAACTCTAAATCAAGCATATAGGACCTGTTTCAAATGATCACTTTCCTGCTCACTTCATATACGCACTTGCTCCGGAATGGAAAAAATATCCTTTCTATTTATTCAGTTCAATTAAAAGAATATAACAAATAATGGCACGGGACTTAAAAGCGTATTTGGTGCTGCTAAATGATCAAGCCTGGAGCCTATGGCATGGAGCATAGCCAGATAGGCTAACATACGGTACAAATAAATAATAGTTTTACTGTGATGGTGTATATTACATTTATTTATTCAACTTTTTTAAATGTAGATGTTCCAAAGGCGCACATCAGCGGCTTGTATGAGTGGAGGCCTAGAGATTCTGCAAGGGATTATGTTTGTTAATGGTCAATTACCATGAGACCGGCAGTCTTTTGCATGACAATAACCGGCTGACAAAATGTCATGACCGCCACAGCCCTACAGTATGTGTGTGTATGTCTCTCTGTCAGTGTGTGGGTGTGTGCTGGCGTTGTAAGGTTTTGTCGCTATCCAAACACAATTAATGCATGTCACCTCTCCACGCACCAACAAATTGGAGTGCTCCAGGCTAGAAGAGATAGCTAGCCCAGGGGCTAGTCATTCTAGTCATTTCTAAATGAAAAGGATGTCTCTTTTGTTCAGTTCCACGAACCAGAGAGAGAGAGCGGAGTGGTGTGGGTAGGAGAAAGGTAGCTGCCAGTGAGAGCTGTAATTTTCACAGCCAGAAATCGCACACACAGACACAGTCAGAATATCAAACACACACACACACACACACACATACACACATACACACACACGTTAGAAAATCAATTATACACACACACCAGGGCTTGACATTAACTTTTTTAGTTGGACTGATATTTTACTTGTCCGAAAGTTCAAGTCACTTGAAAAGTATGTTGTATGATGCAAGCAGGCTTTTGATCCAACCCTGCTCAAACGCACCAGATTTAGTTTATCAAGGCCCTGTTGGGCAGCTGATTTTTTTTACAGTGTGGTGTGTTTGAGCAGGGCTGGAGCAAAAGCCTGCACATCAGTTGCACTCCTGGACTCTCTTGGAGGATGGTTGGCCACCATGCAACATTACAATTACAACCAAATACTTTTTGTCTTTTAAAATAATTCCCTCATTCAATGAACCAGGGATCAAATTGTTAAGGTGGGCGAGGTAGCTAACTAAGATGTTTATCTACACTGAACAAAAATATAAACGCAACATGTAAAGTGTTGGTCCCATGTTTCATGAGCTGAAAAAAAAAGTCCATACGCACAAACAGCTTATTTCTCTCATGTTTTGTGCACACATTTGTTTACATCCCTATTAGTGAGAATTTCTCCTTTCCAAGATAATCCATCCACCTGACAGGTGTGGCATATCAAGAAGCTGATTAAACAGCATAACCATTACACAGGTGCACTTAAATGTGCAGTATTGTCACACAACACAATTGACGGAGCGCGCAATTGGCATGCTGACTGCAGGAATGTCCACGAGAGCTGTTGCCAGAGAATTGAATGTTAATTTCTCTACCATAAGCCAACTCCAACATAATTTTAGGGAATTTGGCAGTACGTCCAGCCGGCCTCAAACCGCAGACCTTGTGTATGGCGTCGTGTGGGCGAGCGGGTTGCTGATGTCAACGTTGTGAACAGAGTGCCCCATGGTGGAGGTGGTGTTGTGGTATGGGCAGGCACAAGCTACGGACAACGAACGCAATTGCGAAATTTGAATGCACAGAGATACTGTGATGAGATCCTGAGGCCCGTTGCTCGTGCCATTCATCCGCCACCATCACCTCATGTTTCAGCATAATAGTGCAAGGCCCCATGTCTCAAGAATCTGAACACAAATCTGGGAAGCTGAAAATCTCCTACTTCTTCCATGGCCTGAATACTCACCAGACATATCACCCATTGAGCATGTGCGGGATGCTCTGGATTGACTTGTATGACAGCATGTTCCAGTTCCCGCCAATATTCAGCAACTTCACACAGCCATGGAAAAGGAGTGGGACAACATTCCACAGGCCACAATCAACACCCGGATCAACACTATGCAAAGGAGATGTGTCGTGCTGCATGAGGCAAATGGTGGTCACACCAGATACGGACTGATTTTCTGATCCACGCCCTTACATTTTTTTTTAAGGTATCTGTGATTTACAGATGCATATCTGTATTCCCAGTCATGTGAAATCCATAGATAACGGCCTAATTTCGCTATTTCAATTGACTGATTTCCTTATATGAAATGTGACTCAGTAAAATGAAATGGTTATATTTATATTTTTGTTCAGTATGTTTGTAAGGTAAAAATATCCAGTGTTCAGTGGAGATATTGACAGCATAGGAGTAACTGGTCAATTAGGCTATTCTAATGATATTTGTTTACTTTACATAGCTGGTATTTTTTTTAATAGATTTTTTATTGAACCTTTATTTAACTTTGAACTATTGAGTAGAGGAGAATCCTAGCCAATTTGGAGCGCTAGAGAGGTTTTACATTCGGAGGAGGCAGCATTGGTTTCATCCACTGTGTACCCGTGTCAACTGCGTGTCGGCCAATTGAGGTTTTACGCGAGTACCGGTGGAAAGTTATTTTAGGATATTGGACATGGAAAGGACTTCTCTCGCTCTCGCCTTCTCTCGCTCTCGCCTTCTCTCGCTCTCGCCTTCTCTCGCTCTCGCCTTCTCTCGCTCTCGCCTTCTCTCGCTCTCGCCTTCTCTCGCTCTCGCCTCTGGCAATGGCCCACTGGCACACGCAGACTTTTCCAGTGTTTTCATTGCTGACCAAAAATAAGCTAGAACTGGGCAAATATTTCAGGTACTAGCAATGAATATCAATAAATGTGCAGATGCGACTCGCTTTAATCTCATGCATCTTGCGACTGCATGATTGAAAGACCGCTCGTGTCTGTCAATGCAGGCCTACAATAATTATACTCCGATGTGCTCTGCAGAGATTGGGAGGACAGTGTGCAACGCAATGCATGCAGAAGTAGCCTAATTGTTTGATATTGTACATTCTTCTTGTCCCGGGCAAGCGGAACACCGTTAATGTCGAGCCCTGCACACACAGATACTCAAACACACAGCCAGAACATAGCAGACACATTTATTAATCTATCTCCTTCAATCGGTAGTCTTCCTCCTGCAGGAGAGCTTCTGTAGTGAGGTAGAGGGATTAGATGCTGGACAGACTTGGTTAACTATAATCCTGGAGATGGAGTTGGAGAATGCGTCCCCGCTACCTATAAAAAAACATACACACAGGGGACATTCAGCTCTTCAAACCTCTCGATCACATACACATACATACACACACACACTCACACATTTATACATATTCACACACACTCTCACATTCACACACACTTACAGGTGTTTTCACATTTAGAAAACCCTCACACATACACAAGCACACAAACCTCCCTAAATCTCCCTAAACCCCCTCAGACGACACACAGGCGAGGTTCCAGGACGAAAGCTGAGGGATTTAGTTTGAGTGTAATTACACCTGATAGGCTTCACATCCTTCATAACAAGCACCGGCTGCGACACACACACACACACACACACACACACACACACACACACACACACACACACATACTGATTACTGTGTGAGTCAGACAGAAGAAATGTGGTAGTTAATTATTGTTGCCAAATCACTCCCTGAAATGAGCGGATTGTGAAGGGCTTGGCTTTTGAAAGATCAAAGAGTGTCAATGAAGTGTAGCCTGTCGTCATATTGAGGTGGTTAAGCAGCATCTATTGTGGGAGTGTTTTCTACGGGAATGTGGGAAGGCCTGGGTGTCATTGTCACTCAGACTCTCCTGATTCTTTATACATTGTTGCAGATGTTTTGTTGTGGATTAAGATCTGTGGATTAGATTTTCTAAGTAATTGAGTTGCCTGTGGTGAACTTTTGAGATGTTGGGATATTAGCGATATTTGTGGAATGTTACTGATATTCTACTCTACTTTACCTTACTCTACTCTGCTCTACAGCAGGCGGCAGGTAGCCTAGTGGTTAGAGCATTGGGCTAGTAACCAAAATGTTTCTGGTTTGAGTCCCCGAGCTGACAAGGTAAAAATCTGTTGTTCTGCCCCTGAACAAGGCAATTAAGCAACAATTCCCCAGTAGGCCATCATTGTAAATACGAGTTTGTTCTTAACTGTCCTGCCTAGTTAAATAAAAAAAATAAAAAAAATGTTTTTTAATACTCTTACTCTCCTCTAACATTGTCCCGATCCCTGTGTCTCCCCAGGTTCCAGGAGTGATGCTCTGCAGCTTGGCCATTCAGTCATTCGACTTTATTCTACTGTGCTCTACTCTGTTTAATGTTATGTTCTTTGTCCCCAGGTTCCAGGAGTGATGCTCTGCAGCATGGCACATCAGGGACCCTCCCCCACTTCCTGCAGGAGCCCGATGATGCCTACATCATCAAGAGCAACCCCATCAAGCTCAAATGCCGGGCCCGCCCCGCCCTGCAGATCTTCTTCAAGTGCAATGGGGAGTGGGTCCACCAGAGCCAGCACCAGTCTCAGGAACACACCGACCAGGGCACAGGTGAGACACACACTGACGTGACATAGGAACACACAGACACACACTCACGTGCTAATGCAGGCTCACACACAAATGCACTCACAAAAACCTGCATGCACAGATATACACACTTTTATGGATGTACACACACATGCTCATGTACTTACACGCACACGCATATACACACATACATTATACAAAACTTCCAATCGCCCCATAGGCTCTCAATTCATTTGGAGTGATAAAATGGTACTCATAACGTAAAATGTGAAGGCCATTGGAGGTTTAAAGGAAACCTATTGACTGTGCCCAAGACTAGGTCCAACTCGTCAAATACTGTTGCCTTGCCACGTTAGCGTACATCTCACACTTGATCCAAACGAATATGACATCATTGAGAGATTTGACTTTGATCTCTTGCCTGTGGAGATGATTGTCTTTTTCTGATGCAACTTGAACAAATACAGAATATTGTGTTTTTATTCAACTTGCGGAGAACTAGAGAAAACCCCTGGGCTGTCACTCCTGTACTTTCTCTCTTTCTTTCTCTCTCTCTCCCTCCTTCTCTCTCAGTCTCTATCTCAGCAGACTCTCAAAACTTTAGCTCTATGCTACTCCCCACTGTGACATTGTATTATCTTATTATTTTCCAACGTCCTCATTAAGCTGTGACGGACAATAGACTTACAGTGGTAAAATGTTCAAAATCAACGGCAAAGTAACAGCGTTGTTCAGCGTTAAATCCTTTGTCATTAGACAGAGTCAGATCTCTCCTTCATCTGTGTTCTCACTTCTAGATGCCAGTCACACACACACACACACACACACACACACACGCACGCACACACACACAAATACACACAAATGAAGGTCACCGTCATCGACTTTTGTTTGTGTTTTCTATTTGTCTAACAGCGTTGATTCTTCACTTTAAATACACACGCACACACACACACACACAATCAGTGAATCAACACAGGACATTATCTTCCACACAGTTACAATCGAGCTCCTGCCGTCTCTTTATTGCCTGGTGTCTGCTTTTGCCGAGTTACCTCCCCATCTGGCTCCTTATCAGGGTTCATATGTCTGATGTGTGCTTGTGTGGCAGTGCTTGCGTGTGCGCGTGCATGTATGCGTACCTACCTGCGCCTGTGTGTGTGTGTGTGAACCTTAACAGTCCACCTGTGCCATGCAGAGGGCAATAAAACAGCAGCCTGGCTGGCTGCATCAGAGGCTTGGTTAATAGACAGAGCTGAGTGTGAGGGTCTGGAGGCCTGGTTGACAGAAACATGGGACTGTAAACACTTGGATGTGTCTGAGCGGATATTTGCATACAACGCACTGTGAGAGTGTAGACAGAAAAATAAAAAAATAAAAAATAAACAAGAAATGCATTAATATCAGAACAAGCAATATCACAACGAGCAATGTCAGAGTCCAGAATAGAAATACTTGGTGTGTATGGACAATATTTAAGTAGGACCAAGGTACAGTATGTGCAGAGGTAGTTATATAGGATGAGTTATGTTGAGAATACAGTATGTACATATAAAGTGATTTGATTTGATTTGATCAATTAGCTTAATTTCTCAGAGCTCAAATAACATTTCAACAGAACAACATTGCAGGAATGCTACTCTTATCTGTTCTGCGAAGGGACTACACCGCGTTGTACGAGATCTTCATTTTCTTGGCAATTTCTCGCATTGAATAGCCTTCATTTCTCAGAACAAGAATAGACTGACGAGTTTTAGAAGAAAGTTATTTGTTTCTGGACATTTTGAGCCTGTAATCAAACCCACAAATGCTGATGCTCCAGATACTCTAGTCTAAAGAAGGCCAGTTTTATTGCTTCTTTAATCAGGACAACAGTTTTCAGCTGTGCTAACATAATTGCAAAAGGGTTTTCTAATGATCAATTAGCCTTTAAAATTATGAACTTGGATTAGCTAACACAATGTGCCATTGGAACACAGGAGCGATGGTTGCTGATAATGGGCCTCTGTAGATATTCCATTAAAAAAATCTGTCGTTTCCAGCTACAATAGTCACAATAGTTCAAACCAACCAATAGACATGAATATTCAGTAAAGATAAGTGCAGTGAGTGTTCATTCCCAACAGATCACATAATTGAAGTGTGCGTGCGTGTGTGTCAAATCAAATCAAACTTTATTTGTCACATGCCCCAAAAACAACAGGTAGACCTTACCGTGAAATGCTTACTTACAAGCCCTTAACCAACAGTGCAGTGTACCTGTGTGTGTGTGTCCCTGTGTGTACGTGTGTGCCTGTGTGTACGTGTGTGCCTGTGTGTACGTGTGTGTCTGTGTGTACGTGTGTGCCTGTGTGTACACGTGTGTGTGTGTGTACACGTATGTGTGTGTGTGTGCACGTACCTGATTGTGTGTGTATGCATTTGCACGTGCGTGTGTATGCGAGTCTATGCATGGTTATGTGTATAATAGCATGTAGGTGGCATCTTATTTCCCCTTTGTATGAATGTTTTTAACCTGCTGCAGATGCTGTGATGTTGTGTTGTCGCTAACAAAAACACAATGCCTAGCGTGATTAGCATCAAGGCTAGGCCCTGATGCTGCGTGCAGTTCTACCTTATAGGTAAACAGGCCACAGAAAACATGAAGCGTGAGTCTGATGGAGGTTGACAGTCGCGCTGCAACACTTCCCCTAAAAGCAAAGTGAAAGTCTTCTCCGCAGGGAACAAGTCTGACTGCAATCTGAACCCACTGTCAACTCTTTCTGCGGCGTGGGGTTAATGTTTCATTGTGTCTGTGGGGGAGGGGAGGAGTGTATGTGTGTGTGAGAGGGTTTATGCCTGCCTGTGTACGCCACACGTGTGCCTGAGAAAATATCTAGGGACTCACACAGGGAGATAATAGCGGGCCACTGATTAAAGGATTATGGAACATCACCAAGATGAACATTCCCCTTCCGTGTTCCAATCTCTCCTCTGCTGTACCTTCCATTGTTCAATCTCCACTTCCGTGTTCGAAAATCTTTGTTTCCATGTTTCTCCAGAAATCCCATGTTTCTCTATATTCCCTAAGCTTTCATGCACTGAGAGCACAACATACTTCAAGCTCAGTTTACAGGCGATTGAAAAGAACAAGGTGCAAAGAGTAGAATGCCGCAGCAACAACATGAAAGTTACAGTTCTGAGGATGTTCATGTGGCAGCACATTTCTCCTCCTCTCATTCATTTATCCCTCTACAAGTTTCCCTCAGTCTTTTGATGTTGCAGATCAGAACAGTCTTAGACGCAAAGTTGGTAGGATTGCTTGTGTAATCGTTGCTTACCAGATTGAGCTTCCATAGCAGAATGCTATGACCCTGATAAACTTAACCCAGGAGGTTTTAGGAATGGTATCAGTTCTGTTCAGGTACAGTATTATAGAGGATCACTCCTACTGGATTTGGAAATATTATAAGGTACTCAGATGAGGTAGCAGAATTGGGTCCATAAAGGATTAGGAATAAACCCAAAAGTGCAGCTCTTAGGCCTGATTCCAAACCCATGTCTGGATAAGGAGGGACTTGAAAGAATGGCAGTCAACAAAGAGGACGAGTGACCATGTTGCTGATATCTATCTTATCTATCTATCTGCAAAGAAAGGGTAAGGGGCCTATGGAGAGGAGACAGGCATTGGTTTGGAATTGGGTCTTTGCATGTGGGAATGGAGACAGGTGTATTGCAGGCCATGGTCCCAGATATACATTGGTATTGGAGTGGAGAAATGGTTGAGTAGGTTGAGAGACATGGAGAGAAAGAATGAAAGGAGAGGAAGGAAAGGAGAAGGGAGGTTATTTGTCCCTGACGGTATCTTTGACTGGGAGACAGTTGATACCCAGATGAAGATGTCGAGATAAAGAGAGATGGAAAATTGAGAGAGAGGGGGAAGGATAGAATATCCGTTCCACTGCTCCCTATGATGGAAAGATGGCAGTGATAGTCAAAGAGGGAGAGGAGGGAAGAAAAGAAGGAGGGAGGGGAAGCAGAGGACAAGAGGAGAGGCCATCAGTTCCCCCAAAGTCTTTGTTGAAGAGATATTTGAGGAGGAGAGGGGGGAGAGAGAGGCAGGAGGAGAGAGGAAGGGATACAGGGCTCTGTTTCTGTGGAGGTCCATCATTTTGTATGAGGATCACAGTCGACCTGCAGAGACATCATCTACCTCCCACCAGGCAGGGGCTCAGAGAGAGAGAGAGAGAGAGAGCGAGGCAGAGGATGAATACTCAGTCATCAAGAGGAGCAGAGAGAGAGAAGATGAGAGATATGGATACAGAGATACAGAGATACAGACACAGTAGCAGAAGTAATACTCCACTATGGAGACAGAGAGACAGAAAAATATCATTGAGAAGGTAACGAGAAAAGAGCAAGAGCGACTTTAGACTTAACAGGGTTATAATAACCCCCTGCAGTTTAAGTCAATTTCTGCTCCAGTGCGTTTTTATCAATAAAAGTCTGTTTCCGTTTTGCATTGGTGGCATCTCAATTGGGGAGTCTCAATCCACTAAGTCCGCCGATGGCGGCCGTTGGCCTGTGCAATGGCTGGGAGCTGCAGTAGAGTGGTTATTGTGAGACGAGTGGTTTCTGTCACACACAAAAAAAGAACGGTTTGAGCTACAAAACTATTATGTCTCCATTCTGAAAAACATAGACTCTCACAAACACGCACTGTTGTCGGTTTTGTTCTTTGACAACCCAAGGACGCCCATGTCCCAACTCCATACAAAATGAATATGCAGTAAAAAAAATGACTGGAGATGAATAGGGGTTATTCCACATAAAATAATAAGGGTTATTCCACATAAAATAATAAGGGTTATTCCACATAAAGATTGCCCCTGAAGTTTTCCTGAGCTTTCCTCATAGAGAATGATTTCTATCTGTCCCATTATGGTCTCTGTGAGGGCACGGGAGGCGCCAATGGCGCCATCTCCATTTTGAAGTAGTCCATTTTCTTCTTCTACTACTACTATGAGTTGGTATACAAACTGAAAGGGTGCGTACTGCCACCTGGAGTTTGTTGTTCGAACAGGTATAAAGCCAAGGTTGGCTATTTACTTTCCCCTGCAGGAATGTAATGTTTGCAGGGGAAATTCATTCGCTGATCCCTCCTGATGACCCGGATGAAATTCGATAATCCTAATTTCACCAAGTTTAAAATGGTGAAAGTCTTCAATGGCGCTGCCCATGCTAAAATGGACTTTTAGGCACTAGAGTCCTCTATCTATCTCTATGGCTTTCCTATATCTCTCAGATGCATTTTTAGACCCTTCAAAACATACTTATTTTTTAATATATTTTTTTGCCTTTTATTTGTTTGTTCTTCAATGTTTTTCTCTGTACTAGTAGCAGTAATAATTTGTACGTATTGTTTTCTAACTACAGACGCCATATCTTAATTTGAGTGAGGAAAGCAGGAAAAAAATCCTGCAGCAACAGGAAATGTGAATTGTTATGTGGATTATAATTAATGGAAATTTTTGTTAATACATTTTTCGTTAGGACAAATCATGTCTGATAATTTTAAAGTGGAAATTACAGATTTTAGAAGCCTTTTAAAACCTCAAATGCATAGCAGGAAAAATTCCTACAACAACAGAATGATCAAATTAAGATATGTCATCTGTACAGGGGTCCTAAAATACAACATCAAATAGCTAGATGGTCCATTTTATTAATATCCAAACAATTCCATATGTTAAGTTAGTAGATTTCTTATAAAAGGGTATTTGACCTACAGGGGTATGACTACTACCCACAAGCTTATTTACATGTGGGTTAATCAGACAATGTGGAGACGCCATGAACACGCGTGACTTCCAGCGTTTTAAATGGCTGAATTATCATGCCTTAATGCATGCGTCCCTTTGGTTCTGGGATGAAGTGTGACACACAACTGGGATCAGACTGAAGATGTTGCTGGGAGCATGTTCCAATGTTCCACTTGTCTGCTAGGGTTCGTCTCGTGTCTGGCCCTCAGCCAGCCAACCACCATCCCCCCCAATGTCACATCGCACAAACGTTTCCCTGAAGCAGCGTTCAGAAACAGCAAATTAGTCATACGCTCCCCCTGAAGCTACCCGCCAGTCGCAGCGACCCCTAACCACGCCACGTTGACAACAAGCCTCGCCTGTGTCTACGTCCATGTGCACGTCTGCCTCGTGAGCATCTCTAGTGTCTACGAAGAAATAGCATTTGGTCATGACGCTAAGTATGACAGAGACATCCAGGGCCGAGCGGAGCACTCACACACACAAACACTAAACCACACATACACGCATGCGCACGCACACACACACACACATACACACACACACACACACACACACACACACACACACACACACACACACACATGCACACATACTCTCACAATCACATACGCACACACAAAATACACACGGTGTTCTGCCAAGCTGTGCTGGGTGGATCAGGAGGCACGTGTAGCTGGCACAGGGCTACTCCACGTGGTGCCTCTCCACAGACCCAGCCAGAATCCAGACAATGGCACAGAGAACCAGAGAGAGCTCACAGCACAGGATCACTGCCGGGGAGAGGGATGTAGGGAAGAGAGGAGGATGGAGGGAATGGGGAGTGGTAGAATGAGGGTGTCGTGTCACGTCTGCTCCCGCTCTTCCCCCCCCCCCCCCCCCCCCCCCGGCATGTGAGGGCGCCAGGCTGCCCTGCATCATGCACTCCTTCCATCCATTACGGACACCTGCCTTCCCTCGTCACGTGGATCAACGATATTGGACTCACCTGTACTCACTCATCTGTTTATTTCCTCCCCTATATTTATCAATTCCCTTGCTCTGTTCCCGGCTGCTGCATGAATTGTCTTTTGTTTGTGCTACCTGTTTGTTGACGCTGTTCCTGTCTCGTTCCATGTCCGTTATTTATTAAATGTTTTACTGCTTCATCTCTCCAGTGTCATTCCATGTGACAGAGGGGTGCAGGGAGAGCGGGGGAGAAGGGAAAGAAGGAGAAGGGGAGGAGAGAAGGAGGGGAAAGGAGCAGCATTATCCATGCCACCTTTAGAAGGAGAGGGTAAAGGGAAAAGAAAAGACATGGAGAGAGAACAAGGGTGGAGGAGAGAGAACAAGGGATGCTCTACTCCTCCTCAGGGTCTGTTGTCAAGGCGTCATGGCACTCTGTCAAGAGCCATTGGCAAGACCTAAGACACAAGGAAAGTCATGAGCCACAGGGAAAGACCTGAGACACAAGGAAAGACCTGAGACACAAGGAAAGACCTGAGACACAAGGAAAGTCATGAGCCACAAGGAAAGGCATGAGCCACAAGGAAAGACCTGAGCCACAGGGAAAGACCTGAGACACAAGGAAAGACCTGAGCCACAGGGAAAGACCTGAGCCACAGGGAAAGACCCGAGCCACAATGAAAGAGAGGGAGAGACATGGGCAAAGAGGTACAGGAAGAGAGGAAAGATAGAAAATAGGGGAGAGAGGGATGGAGATGTACAGAAAGAGGGGAGGTAAGAAAGGAATGGAGATGTACTGGGATTGACACACACACACACTAAATCCATTTAGAAGCACACAAAGATAGCAAATGAGGGGAAAACGGTTAAATAGTGGAATACCAGGTCACTGATACTGCGGCTAAGCTTTTTGATCTGCACACAGTGTGGAGGATTCTTGGAGAGAGTGTGACTTCCTGATTTTCTCTTACTCCATCTCCCCCTTCAGCCAGCCCCTCACACTGGCACTCACTCAATACGACATTAGTTTGGGAGGATTATTTGATACCATTAGTCATGGATTTCCTTGTTTGGGCCACAAATTCATTCTTGGATGCACACTCACACACACATACACATACAGGCCGACAGACAGACAAACACACAGCACACACACACATTGCTCCTTTATGCCCCTTTGCAGAAATGACGATCTATGTTGCTGTTCGAAATCTACCCAAACCGCATTTTGCTTGTATTTTTCTCTATTGAGAGAGAATCGATTTTCTCTGAGAAACATGGATGTGCCCCTTAGTTGTGGCACATGCAGACGTTTAATGTGTCTCCACAGCACCAGTGCACAGAGTGCGTCTGGATACTTTTTGAAAGAAAAACTACTGAGCACAGTGGACTTCTGAATGTTCTGACTATTATTCTGTGGAATAAAGCAGAATTCAAAAAGCATATTAAAGATGATAATCGCGTCGTGATGACTAAATCTGCATCCCAAATGGAACCTTAGTCCCTTTAATGCCCTATGAGCCCCTGTCAAAAGTAATGCAATGTTGGGAATAGGGTGCCGTTTTGGGACACAGGATAAAACATAGGTAAAGTAAATTAACTAAAACAGAGTGCCTAACCACACAATTGTATGGCCTTGTCAGCATTCACTCGCAGTTCTACAATATCTTACATTGCTTCATAGTGACTAAAGATGAAGCACTTCTCCCAATGGACAGGGAGTCATTGTGATTTAAAAGAAAGCTGAACCCAAATCCCCCTTTAGACGTCTTACTGTATTTCAATCATAAACTAAGTCGCTTGTCAGTAAGCACTTAAACTAGAGATTACAGAATCAATGGCATCAGTATGAAGCTTTTAGACAGACAGACAGACAGACAGACAGACAGACAGGTAGCACTCTGTGTACCCTTGTCTTATGACTTCTGACTTCCATATTTCTGTTTATCTGTCTCAATAAATATCTCCCCAAACACATCTCTATCAAACAGGTATGACCTACAACTGACAGCAAGTTTCAATTTTGTCTCAACCCATTTGTGGTCCTGTCTGTCTGTCTGTCTGATGGTCCTGTCTGATGTATATTGTGGATAAAGAGCTACCTGTCTAACAGAACACAGAGGTTGTTCTTTAATGGAAGCCTTTCCAACATAATCCAGGTAGAATCAGGAATTTCCTAGGGCAGCTGTCTAGGCCCCTTACCTTTTTCAATTTTACTAACGACATGTCACTGGCTTTGAATACTACAGCGATTGAAATGACTGCAACACTTAACAAACAGCTGCAGTTCGTTTCAGAATGGGTGGCAAGGAATAAGTTGGTGCTAAATATTTCAAAAACTAAAAACATTGTATTTGGGACAAATTGTTCACTAAACCCTAAACCTCAACTAAATATTGTACTGAATAATGTAGAAATTGAGCAAGTTAGGGTGACTACAACACTAGCTAAAATGGGGAAAAGTCTGTCCATAATAATGCGCTGCTCTGCCTTCTTGACAGCGCTATAAACAAGGCAGGTCCTACAGGCCCTAGTTTTGTCGCGCCTGGGCTACTGTTCAGTCATGTGGTCAGGTGCCAGAAGGGGGGACTTGCAATTGGCTCAGAACAGGACAGCACGGCTGGCCCTTGGATATACACAGAGAGCTAATATTAATAATATGCATGTCAATCTCCTGGCTTAAAGTGGAGGAGAGATTGACTTCATCACTACTGGTATTTGTGAAAGGTATTGACATGTTGAATGCACCGAGCTGTCTGTTTGAACTACTGGCCAACAGCTCGGACACCCATGCATACCCCACAAGACATGTCACAGTTCCAAAGTCCAGAACAGACTATGTAAGGCGCACAGTACAACATAGAGCCATGACTACATGGAACTCCATTCCACATCAAGTAACTCATGCAAGCAGTAAAATTTAATTTAAAAAAACTGATAAAAATAGTCGTTATGGAACAGCAGGGACCGTGAAGAGACACAGGCACAGACACATGCATACACACACACAATAACATACGCAAATGTACATATTGATTTTGTGTTGTAGATATGTGATAGTAGAGTAGTGGCCTGAAGGCACAGACTTAATGTGTTGTGAAATCTGTTGTGAATATATTGTAATGTTTTTAAAATTGTATTACTGCCTTCATTTTGCTGTACCCCAGGAAGAGTAGCTCCTGCCTTGGCAGCAGCTAATGGGGATCCATAATAAATACAAATACAAAATGCATGCTGGGAGTGGCCCGCTGAGAGGACTCTTGGAGCCGAAAACACACACACGTCACGTGTACAGACACACAAACACACTCTCTCACTAACCCCCAACCGTGATGGGCAAGTTTGGAACAGTCTGTGAAATTAGCTTTATATAGCAGGCAGGGAGAATAAAGTTATCATAGACAGAGCTGCTTTCCCCTTTGGAGAGCGGCCCTGAAATAGTTTTGAAAACTGTTCTTTCTATGATATCCAGCAGAGCTTCCCTATTATGCATTAATGTTCCAATATGGTCTCATATAGTTTTTTGTATACGTACAGTCTTGTCGCTGTTGGAGAGACTTACAAAATAAAACAACCAATTCCATACCAACCACATATTTGTTCATGATTATGGATTGAATCACAGCTTGAGATATGCATAAATAAATTGAGGTTCAGAGCAAATCGTACACACACTATGGTTTCTGTACATCAAGTTAAAAGGATAATCCACTAAAAAAAATATATTTAGGAATTATTTGTATTAGTCCAATGTTGATACAGTCCCAAAATGCATGATTACATGTCAGAGAAAAGATATATAACTTTCAAAAAGCAAATTGTAACTTGCCACATCATCATGATGATGCGTTTTACATAATATGATTGAGATTGAGTCTTTTCAATACCGGGGTGTTGACGAATCACAACGCACCTTGTTGTGAATAACCGTTTTGGAACCATTTTTCAAATGTACTGTATCCATAGAAATAATGTGAGGATACAATGCAGGTGGCAGACGTCCAATATACCATATCCATTTGAAACCATTTCCTACCATTTAGTCTCTTGATAAACTGCAGAGATGTATTAAGGCATTAGTAGAACTGAGTAATCAAAAGAGGGTCAATAACAATCCCTATCTAATTGGCATCATCATATGTCCTCCCTATTGCCAGTCTGAAATAGATTACAGTGGTTTGTGAAAGTATTCACCCTATTGGCATTGTTCCTATTTTGTTGCCTTACAACCTGGAATTAAAATGGATTTTGGGGGGTTTGTGTCATTTGATTATTATTTTCCACCATAATTTGCAAATAAATTCATTAAAAATCCTACAATGTGTTTCTCTGGATTTTTATTTCTCATTTTGTCTGTCATAGTTGAAGTGTACCTATGATGAAAATTGCAGGCCTCTCTCATCTTTTTAAGTGGCAGAACTTGCACAATTGGTGGCTGACTAAATACTTTTTTTTTGCCCCACTGTATATACTGAGATCATGTGACAGATCATGTGACACAGATTGCACACAGATGGACTTTATTTAACTAATTATGTGACTACTGAAGGTAATTGGTTGCACCAGATCATATTTAGGGGCTTCATAGCAAAGGTGGTGAATACATATGCACATATACATGTGCACGCACCACTCGATTTTTAATTTTTTTAAACAAGTAATTTTTTCCATTTCACTTCACCAATTTGGACTATTTTGTGTATGCCCATTACATGAAATCCAAATAAACATCCATTAAATTACAGCAATGCAACAAAATAGGAAAAACGCCAAGGGGGATGAATACTTTTGCAAGACACTGTATCTGAGTGATAGTCAAAATGATGATAATAAGAAAATGTCTTTATATAGATTTGTCAGGCTTCAGAGTAATCATCTGTGGATAATAATATGACAGACACTCATCTCTCTGCACACCTCTTCATCTGTTTGGGACTGATAATCTCTTATCGCCTGGATATTTAATCTCTTCTTCCCTGGATATTTAGTCTTTTACGTCTCACCAAGTCTTCTGATTACGTTGTGTGATAATCAGTTTTGATAATTTTAGCGATTCAAGTTTCTGATCATCTGGGATATATTCGAATTATGTAATCTGTGATGGTAAACTGTGTTGGTAATCTGAGATTATAATCTGTGTGTTCCTGCAGGGCTGAAGATCCGGGAAGTGATGATCAACGTGTCCCGTCAGCAGGTGGAGGACTTCCATGGCCCTGAGGACTACTGGTGTCTGTGTGTGGCCTGGAGCCACCTGGGCACCTCCAAGAGCCGCAAAGCCACCGTACGCATCGCCTGTGAGTAGCAGAACCATACCAACAGGGGGGGGGGAGACGTGAGTGGGGGAAGATGAAAGAGAGAGAGAAAGTGAGTGTGGGAGAAAGAGAGAATTTGTGAATTTCTATTTGATTTTAAATAGCCAAGTAATAGGTAGTATCTATACAGAATATCTCATCACCATGCGTTTCCATCTCCTCCTCTCTCTCCTTTATTCCTTTCATGCAGATTGGCTGTCAACAGTTTCGTGAAATATGTTTTGTTGTGAAAACATGTTAGGAGGAAATGGTGGTGAGATATTCTGAATAGCTAAAGGTAATGTGTCAACCAATCAATTATTAACATTAAAAAAATTCCCTATTCAAAATGTAATAGAAATACTGTATGCTGCCCTGCACAATCAATGAACCAACCGCATCGCCTAGGGCTATACTTTCTCTCACAGACTAGCATAAGGTAACCAGTCCATCCAGTATGCATAATAACACAGTCCACACTCAAAGGCAATTACTCAAATTTGTTTGATTTTGGAGTATAGGCTAGACCAATTATGTGCCAAAAACATTTTAAATCACTCTTGTTTTGTGTATTGTAAAATGGCACAATCATCATTTTAAGGTTTTTCCATTCGGCTGGAGCTCATGAATCTATGCATGTGCATAAACACTAATATGCGTATGGCTGTTTTTAATGAATCGTTACCTTTTTATTACACCCAAATTACGGCGTGCCGTGTAAAGGCACGGGGATGAAGACCAAGCAAACACGTAACAAAACACAGGGTAGAAACCCAAACAAAAGAGTGAGGAGTACCTCGACGAAATAACACACACGCACAATGAATAACACACGGGATGAGATCTGTAATCATCTGCGCAATCCACAATGACACGAAAGCCAGAACACACAGCACAAGTACTCACACGCACCAACGGACATTGTAACAATAATCGACAGGACTCTCGCAAACCAAAGGGCACACTTATACCATTACTAATCACTGGGAATAGGGGCCAGGTGTGCATAAGGAAAGTTCCAGAGGGATCCGTGACACAGTGAGGCGAGTTTTAAAAGTACTGTAGGACTACTGTTTTGAGGATAAGTGTTGGATGTGATTTTCTATTGTATTTGCATTGACCTCGGAGTGGTTAGAGGGACAATAGAGCCCTGAGTGCCAGGTCATTAGGACCCGATGGTAGGTAGCAAGTTGGGTACAACCAAAGCATCTCCAGAGTGCATCAAAGGAGATTACCATGACTCAACGGTCACATGGAATTTTACTGCGGTCATGACTCATCACTGCCAGTGAGGCGGTAATACGGTCACCGCAACAGCCCTAATCCTGTCTCCCTGTGTCCCTCCTCTCTCCCAGACCTGAGGAAGAACTTTGAGCAGGACCCCCAGGGGAGGGAGGTGCCCATTAAAGGCATGATTGTGCTGCACTGCCGTCCACCAGAGGGAGTGCCTGTCGCAGAGGTAAGGCCTGCATGTTTTAACTCACAGTATATATTTTTATAAGGCTTTTCTTATGGAAAGTAATAATGCATTATAGCAGCATCAAGTCGTTTTTTTGTTGCCCACAAAGCATTTGTCAGTTACATGTATTTGTCATATTTGGATTACTTCTACTCCAGGTTTACAGCATCCAAAGGCACATCCTCATTTCTCTGTGAAGAGATGATTGTTCCCATTTGAACTGTTTCCACTACTAGCCCCATTCCCTTCAGCATCTGAGTGACTGGCTCTTGTTATGTGTTTACCTCAGAGTGGAGATGGTGATATAGGCCTGCTGTATGCTTCTGGCCATATCTATCTCCTCGCATCCCTACGTTGTATAGTGAAGGGATGTAGAGTTATGACTTATTAAGGTGCCATGGATATTATTTGTGTGGCTGCTCCTCTCCGTTCTCATGTCGCTTTCATCTTCAGGGTGAATAAGAAATCAGGTTTTCACCGGCATGTTTACTTTCAGTGGTATGAATGTGTGTCCAACCATGTGTGTCTTGTACATTTGCATGTTTATTGGATTGCCTTGGATTGGTGTGTGTGTGTGTGTGTGCCTGCCTGCTTGCCGGCGTATGTTTGTGGTGTTAATGTGTGTTCACACCTTCCTGCCACTGGCTTAACGCAGTTTCTCTGGACACCTCCCACAAGGTCAGAGCCCCCCCCCCCCCCCATCTAAATCTAATGAGTCATCCAGACAGCCACTCACAAAGAAATGACTACCGATTGCTGTCCATGGTCCTGAAATTGCAACGTGTATATGCAAAGCAATGATAGGCTTTCTGTGGTGCCAGAGCATGTTGCCTATAGCTTTGCTTTAGCTAATGAATACATCTTTATTTGTAGGCCTATTTGGTTGTCATTTTCACATGTTAAGCCTGACATTTCACGAAGTTATACACGGTGTTGCAAGGCTGCCATGCTGGGTGGTTCGATACAATCGCATACTAATCAGCATACTAATCAGCATACTAATCAGCAACCAATAGATATTTGTTGAATATACAACTGCCCTGTGCAGCCTACTTGAACCTGCATGACATGAGCCATCCTCACGCTCTCTCCCAGCTTGGATAGAAAGTTGTTGTGTGTTAAACCAGTCTAATAATGCAATCGGTCCACCCTCAAAACACGAGCTTACCTTGGATTGTTTCATTATGCAGTCGAGCCTACTATCTATAGCTGTATACAGTGTTTAGCTGCTATTTAGCTGCTATTTATAAACTTGTTATACAAATTACACATCAAATAGCCTAACAATGAGGAAAAAAGTAGTTGGCTTGAGGAAAAATGTTACCATTATTGTTGAACCTCAGGAGGTTTTGTCTGGCTAATAGCCTAAACAAATGGGCTGCAATCAAGGTACATTCAGTTAAATCAAATTTGAGAGCCTCCCCTGTCTTCTGAAGTCCTCTTTCTGCTTCTCTCTCTCTCTCTCTCTCTCTCTCTTTTTCTCTTAGAAAAAAATCCTCTCTGTATCTGTGCTTTTTTTAAACATAGAGGCCTATAGTAGCTACAGTATGCGACTGCGTCACCTTGCATTTTTGTGCGTAAATGTTTTCACCAAGGGCTGTAGGGCCAGGTTGCGGGCCCAATTGTTTTCTTTACCGAGTATTGACAACCCAGACAGTCTTTCCTGAGACATTTTGCATTATATGCCCATTGCTCTGCCCATAATTGAAATGTAGTCTTGAATGATGCATGGCAAGATATACCAGAGATAAGGGACAGTTGATATTGCAACCACACAACTCAAACCACTTTTTTTTGTTTGAGCCCTCAAGAACTGTTGTCCGCTAAAAATGATATTCTGTTTGCATCTGCCAATTTATTGGCTGTCCAGTATCCAGACGACCTGTCCCAGCGCTTCCTATCCACAGGGTTGGGGAGAAACAGATGACGTGTAATCCGTTACCTGTAACTGATTACAAAAAAACCTGGAACAGTAATCTGTTACGTTACCAGTAAAAATGTTGTAATCAAATTACAGGTACTTTGAAAAACTAGATTATTATTTCTAGGATTACTTTTAAATTCAGAAAGCATACTTTATGGCACCTTTCTATGTTTTGACATTCAACATTTAAAAAAGGCGAGTTTAAGTTTGTTTCCGCCTATAGGGAGTCTGACCACAAGTCAGAGACCACTATGACGACACACCAAATACTCGTGATGGATTGCGGGAAAAGAGCAGGCATACGTTTTTTTGTAGGCTAGTGCAAGCTACAGTGCCATTGAAAAGTATTTGCCCCCTTTCTGATTTTCTCTATTTTTAATACTGAGTGTTAGCAGATCTTCTCCAAAACCTAAAATTAGATAAAGGGAACCTGAGTGAACAAATAACACAACAATTACACTACCGGTCAAACGTTTTAAGACAACTACTAATATATTTTAGATTTGTGATTTTTTAGCTTTGATGACAGCTTTGCACACTCTTGGCATTCTCTAAACCAGCTTCACCTGGAATGCTTTTCCAACAGTCTTGAAGAAGTTCCCATATATGCTGAGCAATTGTTGGCTGCTTTTCCTTCACTCTGCTGTCTGACTCATCCCAAACCACCTCAATTTGGTTGAGATCAGGGGATTGTGGAGGCCAGGTCATCTGATGCAGCACTCCTACACTCTCCTTCTTGGTAAAATAGCCCTTACACAGCCTGGAGGTGTGTTGGGTCATTGTCCTGTTGTAATCCAAGATGGCGTAGCAGTGAAGACGTGTTGTGTTTTGTTCGTGTCTCGTGTATTTTTGTATTTTTCATTTATATTTCAACTTTATTTTCAATCTCCTTTCGATGTTTAATTTGATTATACCTTCCGGTAACCTGTCTCACCCAATGAGATACTTTATCGCTATTATTATATATTTTTTAACTTTAGAACACATTCTAGAATCTCCAGAAGCTAACCAGCTAATTAGCTACAAGCTATTTATTAGTCATTGTTAGCCACTGCTAGCGGCTTTTACATTCTGCACAGATACCAGCCCTGTTTTTAGCCTGGATAATACTCGCCAGTCTACCAGTATCGGACTATCTCTCCACAACAACACCGGATTCCTGCCGTAATCCCTGGACCACTACTTCTGATCTTCACGGCTAGCTTGCAGCTAGCTAGCTTACAGCTTGCAGCTAGCTAGCTCACAGCTAGTTTGCACACACCGTGGCACCCAGTATCAAAGCTATCCCTGAGGCCCACCTCCCGGCCTACTCGGCTGTTCAACCGAACCCCACTCATACACGGCTAGAGCCCAATACTCCACCGGATCCTTGCTGTATACTCTGGACCTTGGCACCGGTTCACCGCTGCTACCGATTGGCTATAGTGGCTAACGCCACTGCCACAAAGCTAGCACCAGTTAGCCGTGAGCCAGGCGCATCTCCCGGCTAGCAAACTAAATTCTACAATACCTCTTTCGCCATCTGGCTTGGATTCTCTGTCGACACGGCGCCCCGCCGCACCACCACGACTGGTCTGCCGACGAATACTCCATCCGCTGTGCCTTCATCCGACCTCCGTCGGAGTAGACGCTACTAAATTTAAACGCCGTGTCGCCCGAGTGTTAGCGTAGTGGCGGCTCCCCTGTTCCATCTACTTCTGCCCTCTGGACACTATGATCACTTGGCCACATAGCTGATGCCTGCTGGACTGTCTATTAATCACGGTACTCCATTCTGTTTATTTATTTTTTATCTGTCGGCCCCAGCCGCGAACTCAGGCTCTGTGTGTAGTTAATCCGACCCTCTCTGCCTAGTCATCGCCATTTTACCTGCTGTTGTTGTGTTAGCTGATTAGCTGTTGTTGTCTCACCTGTTTTTTTAGCTAGCACTCCCAATCAACACCTGCGATTACTTTATGCCTCGCTGTATGTCTCTCTCAAATGTCAATATGCCTTGTATACTGTTGTTCAGGTTAGTTTATCATTGTTTTAGTTTACAATGGACCCCCTAGTTCCACTCTTCATACCTCTGATACCTCCTTTGTCCCACCTCCCACACATGAGGTGACCTCACCCATTACAACCAGCATGTCCAGAGATACAACCTCTCTTATCATCACCCAGTGCCTGGGCTTACCTCCGCTGTACCCGCACCCCACCATACCCCTGTCTATGCATTATGCCCTAAATATATTCTACCATGCCCAGAAATCTGCTCCTTTTATTCTGTGTCCCCAACGCTCTAGGCGACCAGTTTTGATAGCCTTTAGCCGCACTCTCATACTACTCCTCCTTTGTTCCGCGGGTAATGTGGAGGTAAACCCAGGCCCTGCATGTCCCCAGGCACCCTCATTTGTTGACTTCTGTGATCGAAAAATCCTTGGTTTCATGCATGTCAACATCAGAAGCCTCCTCCCTAAGTTTGTTTTACTCACTGCTTTAGCACACCCTGCCAACCCTGATGTCCTTGCTGTGTCTGAATCCTGGCTTAGGAAGGCCACCAAAAATTCTGAGATTTCCATACCAAACTATAACATTTTCCGTCAAGATAGAATTGCCAAAGGGGGCGGAGATGCAGTCTACTGCAGAGATAGCCTGCAAAGTAATATCATACTTTCCAGGTCCACACCCAAACAGTTCGAACTACTAATTTTAAAAACTACTCTCTCCAGAAATAAGTCTCTCACTGTTGCCGCCTGCTACCGACACCCCTCAGCTCCCAGCTGTGCCCTGGACACCATTTGTGAATTGATCGCCACCCCATCTAGCTTCAGAGTTTGTTCTGTTAGGTGACCTAAACTGGGATATGCTTAACACCCCGGCAGTCCTACAATCTAAGCTAGATGCCCTCAATCTCACACAAATCAGCAAGGAACCCACCAGGTACAACCCTAAATCTGTAAACAATGGCACCCTCATAGACGTTATCCTGACCAACTGGCCCTCCAAATACACCTCCACTGTCTTCAATCAGGATCTCAGCGATCACTGCCTCATTGCCTGCATCCACTACGGATCCGCAGTCAAACGACCACCCCTAATCACTGTCAAACGCTCCCTTCTGCGAGCAGGCCTTTCTAATCAACCTGGCCCGGGTATCCTGGAAGGATATTGACCTCATCCTGTCAGTTGAGGATGCTTGGTCATTCTTTAAAAGTAACTTCCTCACCATCTTAGATAAGCATGCTCCGTTCAAAAAAGGCAGAACTAAGAACAGATATAGCCCTTGGTTCACTCCAGATCTGACTGCCCTCGACCAGCATAAAAACATCCTGTAGCGGACTGCAATAGCGTCGAATAGTCCCCGCGATATGCAACTGTTCAGGGAAGTCAGGAACCAATACACGCAGTCAGTCAGGAAAGCAAAGGCCAGCTTTTTCAAGCAGAAATTTGCATCCTGTAGCTCTAACTCCAAAAAGTTCTGGGACACTGTAAAGTCCATGGAGAACAAGAGCACCTCCTCCCAGCTGCCCACTGCACTGAGGCTAGGTAACACAGTCAACACTGATAAATCCATGATAATCGATAACTTCAACAAGCATTTCTCAACGGCTGGTCATGCCTTCCTCCTGGCTACTCCTACCTCGGCCAACAGCTCCCCCCCCCCCCGCAGCTACTCGCCCACGCCTCCCCAGCTTCTCCTTTACCCAAATCCAGATAGCAGATGTTCTGAAAGAGCTGCAAAACCTGGACCCGTACAAACCAGCTGGTCTTGACAATCTGGACCCTCTATTTCTGAAACTATCCGCCGCCATTGTCGCAACCCCTATTACCAGCTTGTTCAACCTCTCTTTCATATCGTCTGAGATCCCCAAGGATTGGAAAGCTACCGCAGTCATCCCCCTCTTCAGAAACACTGGACCCACTCCAATTTACCTAGCTCTCCTACAGATCCACGGAAGATGCCATTTCCATTGCTATTGACATGGCCGTAACGCAACTGGACAAGCAAGAGAACACCTACAGTATGTGAGAATGCTGTTCATTGGGTACAGTGCAGCATTCAACACCAGCTCCTCTGTCAGCTCAGTGTAGGCCAATGCAAGGTTCACTCTGCACAGGAGGGACAATAGTTGATCATCTTCCAATGCTAGGTCTGCGTTACAAATGGCACCCTTTTCCCAAGACGGGGTGTCAGTGTAAACATGTTTGATTGTTTCCTTTACTAGTGCATACAGTACCGACTCATTCACCGACTCATTCAAGGGTATTTCTTTATTTTTACTATTTTCTACATTGTAGAATAATAGTGAGACATCAAAACTATGAAATAACATAATAATAATTTGTTTGAGATTTTTCAAAGTAGCCATCCTTTGCCTTGATGGCATTCTCTCAACCAGCTTCACCTGAAATGCTTTTCAACAGTCTTGAAGGAGGTCCCACATATGCTGAGCACTTGTTGGCTGATTTTCCTTCACTCTGCTGTCCAAATCATCCCAAACCATCTCAATTGGGTTGAGGTCGGGAGATTGTGGAGGCCAGGTCATCTGATGCAGCACCCCATCATTCTCCTTCTTGGTCAAATAGCCCTTACACGGCCTGGAGGTGTGTTGGGTCAGTGTCCTGTTGAAAAACAAATGATAGTCCCACTATGCGCAAACACAATGGGATGACGCATCACTGCATAATGCTGTGGTAGCCATGCTAGTGTGCCTTGAATTCTAAATAAATCACTGACTGTGTCAGCAGCAAAACACCCCCACATCATCACAACCTCATTCTCCATGCGTCTCGTTCGGAACCAGACATGTGGAGATCATCCGTTCACTTACTCTGCGTCTCACAAACACATGATTCATCAGACCAAAGGACAGATTTCCACCTGTCTAATGTCCATTGCTCATGTTTATAGGCCTAAGCAAGTCTCTTCTTATTGGTGTCCTTTGGTGGAGGTTTCTTTGCAGCAATTCGACCATGAAGGCCTGATTCACACAGTCTGCTCCGAACAGTTGATGTTGAGATGTGTCTGTTTTACTTGAACTCTCTGAATAATTTATTTGGGCTGTAATTTCTGAGGCTGGTAACTAATGAACTCATCCTCTGCAGCAGAGGTAACTCTGGGTGTTCCTTTCCATGAGAGACAGTTTAATCAAAGCGCTTGATGTTTTTTGCGACTGCACTTGAAGAAACGTTCAAAGTTCTTGAAATTTTCAGCATTGATTGGCCTTCATGTCTTAAAGTAATGATGGACTGTCATATCTTTATGCTTATTTGAGCTGTTCCTGCCATAATATGGACTTGCTCTTTTACCAAATAGGGTTATGTTCTATATCCCACCCCTACCTTGTCACAACACAACCGATTGGCTCAAAGAAGGAAGAAATTCCACAAATTAACTTTAAAAAATGCACACCTGTTAATTCAAATGCATTCCAGGTGACGTCCTCATGAAGCTGATTGAGAGAATGCCAAGAGTGTGCAAAGCTGTCATCAAGACAAAGTGTGGCTACTTTGAAGAATCTCAAATCTAAAATATATTTGGAAATGTTTAACACTTTTTTGGTTACTACATGATTCCATATGTGTTATTTCATAGTGTTGATGTCTTCACTATTATTCTACAATGTAAAAAATAAAGAAAAACCCTTGAATGAGTCGGTGTGTCCAAACGTTTGACTGGTACTGTATGTCCTCAATGATTCACACTAACTGGAGTGTCACAACCTAAAGCAATGTACCAAAGCCAATTATTTCTAGAATAGTCCTCCAGTACACTGAAGATTCACTCTTTCTGTTCTGACAATCAGCCAAATGTTAGTGTGGTCTTTGATCAGATTGTGCCATATAGTCAACTCCTATAGAAACATGGCATGACAATAATTTGGCTGGTGGGGCTTTCCATGGCTCATCATGCTCTAGCAACTTCTTGTGACAGAGCCGGGAGTCTTCAAGCTGACTCCGGTCGTCAGTCGAACTGTGTTTCCTCTGACACATTGGTGCGGCTGACATCCGGGTGTAAGCGAGCAGTGTGATAAGAAGTAGGCGGCCAGGCAGGTCATATTTCGGGGGATGTATGAATCAACCTTCGCCTCTCCCGAGCCCAATGAGGAGTTGCAGAGATGAGCCAAGTGACCTAATTCAAGAAGGGAAAAAATGGCTTGTGGTAACACCACCCTGAACTCGCCTGTTCAGGGTCGTGTCTGGTTAGTAACGGGACCAGAGATGGACTGGGAATACCAGATGCCGTAAGCAAAAAAATACACTGCTCAAAAAAATAAAGGGAACACAAAAATAAGACATCCTAGATCTGAATGAATGAAATATTCTTATTAAATACTTTTTTCTTTACATAGTTGAATGTGCTGACAACAAAATCACACAAAAATTATCAATGGAAATCAAATTTATCAACCCATGGAGGTCTGGATTTGGAGTCACACTCAAAATTAAAGTGGAAAACCACACTACAGGCTGATCCAACTTTGATGTAATGTCCTTAAAACAAGTCAAAATTAGGCTCAGTAGTGTGTGTGGCCTCCACGTGCCTGTATGACCTCCCTACAACGCCTGGGCATGCATGCTCCTGATGAGGTGGCGGATGGTCTCCTGAGGGATCTCCTCCCAGACCTAGACTAAAGCATCCGCCAACTCCTGGACAGTCTGTGGTGCAATGTGGCGTTAGTGGATGGAGCGAGACATGATGTCCCAGATGTGCTCAATTTGATTCAGGTCTGGGGAACGGCGGGCCAGTCCATAGCATCAATGCCTTCCTCTTGCAGGAACTGCTGACACACTCCAGCCACATGAGGTCTAGCATTGTCTTGCATTAGGAGGAACCCAGGGCCAACCGCACCAGCATATGGTCTCACAAGGGGTCTGAGGATCTCATCTCTGTACGCTAATGGCAGTCAGGCTACCTCTTGCGAGAACATGGAGGGCTGTGCGGCCCCCCAAAGAAATGCCACCCCACACCATGACTGACCCACCGCCAAACCGGTCATGCTGGAGGATGCTGCAGGCAGCAGAACGTTCTCCACGGCGTCTCCAGACTGTCACGTCTGTCACATGTGCTCAATGTGAACCTGCTTTCATCTGTGAAGAGCACAGGGCGCCAGTGGCGAATTTGCCAATCTTGGTGTTCTCTGGCAAATGCCAAACGTCCTGCACAGTGTTGGGCTGTAAGCACAACCCCCACCTGTGGACGTCGGGCCCTCATACCACCCTCATGGAGTCTGTTTATGACCATTTGAGCAGACACATGCACATTTGTGGCCTGCTGGAGGTCATTTTGCAGGGCTCTGGCAGTGCTCTTCCTGCTCCTCCTTGCACAAAGGCGGAGGTAGTGGACTTGCTGCTGGGTTGTTGCCCTCCTACGGCCTCCTCCACGTCTCCTGATGTACTGGCCTGTCTCCTGGTAGCGCCTCCATGCTCTGGACACTACGCTGACAGACATAGCAAACCTTCTTGCCACAGCTCGCATTGATGTGCCATCCTGGATGAGCTGCACTACCTGAGCCACTTGTGTGGGTTGTAGACTCTGTCTCATGCTACCACTAGAGTGAAAGCACCGCCAGCATTCAAAAGTGACCAAAACATCAGCCAGGAAGCATAGGAACTGAAAAGTGGTCTGTGGTTATCACCTGCAGTACCACTCCTTTATTGGGGGAGTCTTGCTAATTGCCTATAATTTCCACCTGTTGTCTATTCCATTTGCACAACAGCATGTGAAATGTATTGTCAATCAGTGTTACTTCCTAAGTGGACAGTTTGATTTCACAGAAGTGTGATTGACTTGGAGTTACATTGTGTTGTTTAAGTGTTCCCTTTATTTTTTTGAGTAGTGTATATAACAAGTGTTTTAAATAAATCAGGAGTTGGCAAGACAGCATAAACAGATCTGGGACCAGGCCAGTCAAATGTCGACTCTCTGCCAGTCAATGTTCGCCTGCCTGTCCTGTGTGTGTGTCCTCTTACCCTGGCCTATCGTAGTGTGCTCACCTGGGCTGCGAGGGTGTGTCCTGTGAGGGTGTGATTGTCCCTTAGCTCTGTCTGCTACCTCAGCAGCATGTAGTCCAGGCCCCCCAGTCTCTGCCTGTCCTTGTCACCGTAGGGACAGCTTCTACAGTGTCCTCCACACGATGGTCTGAGAGCCGACAGTCCACCACACTGTCCTACAGAGAGAGAGAGAGAGAGAGTGAAAAGATTCACTGAGTGTACAAAACATTAGGAACATGTTCCTAATATTGAGTTGCACCGCCTTTTGCCCTCAGAACAGCCTCAATTCATCTGGGCTTGGACTCTACCAGGTGTTGAAAGCGTTCCACATGGATGTAGGCCCATTTTGACTCCAATGCTTCCCACAGTTGTGTCAAGCTGGCTGGATGTCCTTTAGGCGGTGGACCATTTTTGATACACACGGGAAACATTTGAGCATGAAAAACCCAGCAGCGTTGCAGTTCTTGACACACTCAAACCGGTGCGCCTGGCACCTTCTACCATAATGCATTCAAAGGCACTTAAATCTTCTGTCCTGCCCATTCACCTTCTCAATGGCACACACACAATCCATGTCTCAATTGTCACAATGCTTAATTAAAAATCCTTCTTCGACCTGTTTCCTTAACTGTATCTACACTGATTGAAGTGGATTTAACAAGTGACATCAATAAGGGACCATAGATTTCACCTGGATTCACCTGGTTAGTCTATGTCATGGAAAGAGCAGGTGTCCTAAATGTTTTGTGCACTCAGTGTATTCCTGCTACACACACATCACAACTGCTACTCCTAGACTCTTATTTTGATTGCTAAATACTGTAGAATTTAAACTCTTGCTCTCAATCCTCCCTTCCCCAAAACACATGTAAACATTGGTCTATAAATTGTGCCTTCCTGTATTGTACTTGTATTGTAATGCTCAAATCTTTCATCTATTCCACTAAGCCATGTACCTTATGTTCACCATTCTTATCTTTTATTGTTTCTTATTGTTGTTGCATTGTCCAGAAGTAACGTGCAAGTAAGAATTTCAGCGGAGAGTGTTTACCATGTGTATCCAGTATATAAGGCTAACAAGACTTGAGACTATCCATCATTTTTGGAATGTTCTATGGTCCCCTAACTGTCTAGCTTTCATTTTGGCGATTATTAGCAAGCTGGACACGGTCAAGAAACTGTATGAATGTAGGTCCATTATCATTTCTGCAGTTTTGATTTGGTTTTAGTAATTTTAAACTATTTTGAGTTAGTTTACACATTCATGAATGTGACTCCAGCGAAGGAAGACAGTGGTTAAAGAATACATAGAAGTCCAGCCGTTTCTCCAACATGGCTCTCAACCAAGGAGATATCCTCATCTACAGTGGAAATGTAACCGTCTGATCATCTCCACATGAATCTGGGGAATAACTATAACTCCTCTAACCAAACATCACTTAAAGTGGAACTGACAGCGTTTGAACTACTTTGCATATATGAAACAAACAGACATCATATACAGTGCCTTGCGAAAGTATTCAGCCCCCTTGAACTTTGCGACCTTTTGCCACATTTCAGGCTTCAAACCTAAATATATAAAACTGTATTTTTTGTGAAGAATCAACAACAAGTGGGACACAATCATGAAGTGGAACGACATTTATTGGATATTTCAAACTTTTTTAACAAACAAAAACTGAAAAATTGGGCGTGCAAAAACTCTCCAGAAGTTCAGTGAGGATCTCTGAATGATCCAATGTTGACCTAAATGACTAATGATGATAAATACAATCCACCTGTGTGTAATCAAGTCTCCGTATAAATGCACCTGCACTGTGATAGTCTCAGAGGTCCGTCAAAAGCGCAGAGAGCATCATGAAGTACAAGGAACACACCAGGCAGGTCCGAGATACTGTTGTGAAGAAGTTTAAAGCCGGATTTGGATACAAAAATATTTCCCAAGCTTTAAACATCCCAAGGAGCACTGTGCAAGCGATAATATTGAAATGGAAGGAGTATCAGACCACTGCAAATCTACCAAGACCTGGCCGTCCCTCTAAACTTTCAGCTCATACAAGGAGAAGACTGATCAGAGATGCAGCCAAGAGGCCCATGATCACTCTGGATGAACTGCAGAGATCTACAGCTGAGGTGGGAGACTCTGTCCATAGGACAACAATCAGTCGTATATTGCACAAATCTGGCCTTTATGGAAGAGTGGCAAGAAGAAAGACATTTCTTAAAGATATCCATAAAAAGTGTTGTTTAAAGTTTGCCACAAGCCACCTGGGAGACACACCAAACGTGGAAGAAGGTGCTCTGGTCAGATGAAACCAAAATTGAACTTTTTGGCAACAATGCAAAACGTTATGTGTGGTGTAAAAGCAACACACCATCCCCACTGTCAAACATGGTGGTGGCAGCATCATGGTTTGGGCCTGCTTTTCTTCAGCAGGGACAGGGAAGATGGTTAAAATTGATGGGAAGATGGATGGAGCCAAATACAGGACCATTCTGGAAGAAAACCTGATGGAGTCTGCAAAAGACCTGAGACTGGGACGGAGATTTGTCTTCCAACAAGACAATGATCCAAAACATAAAGCTAAATCTACAATGGAATGGTTCAAAAATAAACATATCCAGGTGTTAGAATGGCCAAGTCAAAGTCCAGACCTGAATCCAATCGAGAATCTGTGGAAAGAACTGAAAACTGCTGTTCACAAATGCTCTCCATCCAACCTCACTGAGCTCGAGCTGTTTTGCAAGGAGGAATGGGAAAAAAAATTCAGTCTCTCGATGTGCAAAACTGATAGAGACATACCCCAAGCGACTTACAGCTGTAATCGCAGCAAAAGGTGGCGCTACAAAGTATTAACTTAAGGTGGCTGAATAATTTTGCACGCCCAATTTTTCAGTTTTTGATTTGTTAAAAAAGTTTGAAATATCCAATAAATGGCGTTCCACTTCATGATTGTGTCCCACTTGTTGTTGATTCTTCACAAAAAAATACAGTTTTATATCTTTATGTTTGAAGCCTGAAATGTGGCAAAAGGTCGCAAAGTTCAAGGGGGCCGAATACTTTCGCAAGGCACTGTATATACTTTATAAGAGGTTTTAAAAATAGGTTTTATTTGACTGCAAATTCCATGACATAGAATAAGGCTTTGTTGGATATAATATATGGATGCAGTTCAATGCAGTGGAAAAGCATTCTCTGGAGTAATGAATCACGCTTCACCATCTGGTAGTGAGACGGATACCAGTCCGATTGCATAGTGCCAACTGTAAAGTTTGGTGGAGAAGGAATAATGTTCTGGGGCTTTTTTCATGGTTCGAGCTAGGCCTACAGTAACATTGTAGACTATTCTGTTCTTCCAACTTTGTGGAAACAGTTTGGGGGAGGCCCTTTCCTGTTTCAGTATGACAATGCCCCCGTGCACAATGCGAGCTCTATACAGAAATCATTTGTCGAGATTGGTGTGTTAGAACTTGACTGGCCTGTACAGAGCCCTGACCTCAACCCCATCAAACACCTTTGGGATGAATTGGAATGCTGACTGAGAGCCAGGACTAATCACCCAACATCAGTGCCCGACCTCTCTAATACTCTTGTGGCTGAATGGAAGCAAGTCCCTGCAGCAATTTTACAACATCTAGTGGAAGCTGTTATAGCACCAAAGGGGGACCAACTCCATATTAATGGCCATGATTTTGGAATGAGATGGTCGACAAGCAGGTGTCCAAATACTTTTGGTCATGTTGTGTACCTTATTCACCAATACATATTGATATCAGGATGTAAACCTCATTGTTTGCTGCCTCCAGCACTTCGAGATGCACTGTTTAAGTCAGTCATAACGTGGCTAATAGGTTAGCTTATCTATTTATGTCGCTATTTATTTAGAAAGCTAATTATATGGATCCTAACATTAGCTAGCTAGCTGCTGGGAAGGTGACATGTCATTGGAGGAGTGGGTGATTTGACGACTTTTCCGCCATATCGTATTTCGGTGGCTACAGCTAGAGATGCAGGTGTCATTTGGTTATCTAGCAAGGATTGTGAATCACCTTGCTATCTAGCTATGTTGTTAGCATATCTTTTAGGTGTCAATCAAATGTATTTGGCATCAATCAAATGGGAGGGCAGGCAGGCAAGTTCCCATTCAGTTGTCGAAACATGGGTTGGGACAAGCATGTATTGGCAGGCAAGCTACAGAAGGGTGAGCAGGCTACTATTCCCCATCGTTTATCATTGCAATTTTGATGGTCAACTACTAGTTTAAAAAGTTTGAGAGGGTTTATCTACTATTTCCTCATTAGATTTTAGCTCATCTGGCTCTGGCTAACATTGATTAGTTGCTGATCTCTTTGTTGTTGTTGATGTGCATAGTTAACTGAGGGAGAGAGAGCCTACATGTTCATGGTTGTTTGACCAATAGGACTGTAAAGTTCCCACATGTAAGTGGACTCCCATGGTATTTACATATTTACAGAAATCCATAGAAGTGTATTTTGTGTATTTTGGTAAATGCTTTCTAATGATCTAAAGTCGTGCTGTTGTTGCTGCCTGTAAACACACAGTCCAGTTCAAAGTTAATGATGGCAGGCCCATTTGGCAAATGGCTTTTTTGCATATAGGCCTACTGTAGCTCTGATTGGTTATGGTGCACCGTTCTGTGTTGAGTCCGGTCCTGATGTGCTTTCAGTTCGCTTGAACGGTTGCTGCGTTGTGGAACAGTTTGTACTGAACGACACGTTTTCCAAAATCATTATTTTACGTTCTTGAATGGACTTTGAGGTATGTTTTCTCCCATTAGGTTTTATTTACTGCAGGGTCTATCAATTGTACAAACACACGGCTGCTTTCCCACTCTGTATTGCTATAGAATATTCACGAATGCCTCACTCTATGTCATTCCCAAGCATTCTATGAAAGTATGAAAATGTGAACATATCCATATGTAAGTGCTTGCTTCCAAGTTAATGTCAAAAAAAAAAGTGTCATCTTCTTCCTGGGGGAGTATGTGAACAGATTATAATATGATTTCATGTTGCTAAAACGCTGTCAGTTCCACTTTAATGGACTTTACCACCCCTGTTGTGAATGTAGCTCGGAAGACATTTTGGATCAGAGAAAGGTTCAGAAACTGTTTAGAGTTGATCAGCTGACCTACTGTGTTTTTTGGGCTGCCACGACTTAATTTACTTTGGTCATGCTGTTTATTTGAATGCTGTTTCACATTTTGATGCAATTTGCATCGTGTTATGATTTCATGAAAACACATTATTGCTGAGCTAATACAAGCAGTGCACAGATGAATCAACATTTGACTCAACATTAACTAACTTGCCGACAGTTCACCCGATTTATCTATGCACATGTAATGGTTGTGATTGTCCATACTGTTTGAAAGCAATGCACCATATATCATCACAGCATCCTCTCTATTTCTTTGTTGTGTTCGCTCAGACAATGTCAACAATGGTGTGGTGCTGTTTTGTTAGGTACTTTAACGCCCCCCAAAAAATGTAAATAGTGTTATAATTTCTCAATCAATGTTTGTACCGACAGATTATCGTTTAGCATTTTAGAATATGCGTAAAATGCAAAGTTCTCCTGTGTGACGCAGTGGTCTAAGGCACTGCATCAGAGGCGTCACTATGGCCCCGGGTTCAATCCCAGGCTGTGTCACAGCTGGCCGTAACCCGGGAGACCCATGAGGCAGTGCACAATTGGCCCAGCATCGTCTGGGTTAGGGAAGGGTTTGGCCTGCTGGGATTTCCTTGTCCCGTCGCTCTAGCAACTCCTTGTGGTGGACCGGGCGCCTGCAAGCTGACTTCGGTTGCCAGGTGGACAGTGTTTCCTCTGACACATTGGTGCTGCTGGCTTCTGGGTTAAGGGAGCAGTGGGTAAAGTAGCAGAGCGGCCAAGGCAGGTTCGTGTTTTGGAGGACGCATGGCTCTCGGCCTTCACCTCTCCCAAGTCCATAGGGGATATGCAGAGATTGGACAAGACTGTAACTACCATTTGGGGAGAAAAAATAAGTACATTTTTTAAAATGCATCCCAAATGCAACATCTGCTTATACCCACAAATATTATCTGAAGAAATGTTTTGATTTTTAATACCCTCAAACACCAAATTAGGCATACTTAATCTGTAAATCGTGAATAATAAAGTATTGTTTTACTGATGATCATTTGATATCAATCAGTTTCATGTGAATATGCATTTAGATCTTGAATTATCTCGGTTTCGTGAGCGAATTAGAGCAGATGGTGGTGACCAGAGATGGGCAGTATTGTTAAATGTATTTAAAATATAGTATTTTGTCACTTGTATTACACTGGTCTTAACTACTCTCCAATGTCTTTTGTATTTTGTACGTACAAACTACTGTAATTTGTATTTTCAAAATACTTTTCTACACCATTTTTTTGTGGTTCACATTTTGTTGCCCCCCTTTCACCCTGCATTGGTATCAGAAGTCTGATAGCACTATGGTGTGATAGGAGCATCTGTTAAATTAACTATATATAAATGTACATGTAAAAAATCTTGATAAATACTTTGTTGAGGGATAATGAACTTGATATGATTGTGATATGTTGTTGTGTCACCAACTGTAGCTATCTTAAGATGAATGCACTAATTGTAAGTCGCTCTGGATAAGAGCATCTGCTGAAATGGCAATGTAAAAATTAACAATTGTAAATCATGTTGAGTATTACTCTAATGGACTTCGCCCTGAAACAAAGCCAATAATAATACCCAGTGTGCTTTGCAGTTCATTTTGGTATGTTCATTTAAGCATTTACATTTAGCAGACACTCTTATCCGGAGTGACTTGATCAACTAAGGTAGATAAACAACAACAACATATCACAGTCATAGCAAGAAACACATTTTTTGTCACCGTTACTGAGAATGTTGATGCTGTTCTTGCACATTTATTGTTGTATTTTACAATACAAAATACATGTAGTTTATTTAAATAATTACAAATACAAGTATTTTGTAGTTTATTTTATACTTTGACTTTTATGGTATTTCGTATCTGTATTTTGACATTTTTGCCCATGCCTGGTGGTAACAAATAGCATTATATTGTTTCAATCAAAGCACATATTTTGCCTAATGATGCCGTGGCACGCGCACACTGTTGGCTTTTAGCCACGTGAGACAAATAATGTGACCACTCAGCTAATCATCCTAAAATCTCATAAGAAATAAAGTGGTGTTTTTGGTCTTAACGGTATCGTTATACTTTGCTATTCTATTCGGTTATGTTGTGTGGAATACTAAATAGTATATGACTTTGCAGACATTGATTCAGCTTTGATCTAACTTAGTAAACAAGCACCACTGTGAGAAGTGGCGGAGCGAGGCTCTGGTGCGCTCCGGCAGCACTACACCCCTGAATGTCACTCCATCTGGCTCAGTAGTAATGGAGCCAAAATGGCAAAGTCAGTCGCTGCTTGTGTCCCAGAGTACAGCTGGTGGGGACTGTGACTGGAGCAGACACATCTGAACTAGATGCTTGATGGCGCTATCTACACTCCCCTCTGTATGTATTTGGACAGTAAAGTTAACATTTTGAATTTGGCTCTATACTCCAGCATTTTGGATTTGAGATAAAATGTTTCATACCAGGTGACAGTACAGAATGTCACCTTTTATTTGTGGGTATTTACATCTGTTTTACCTTTTAGAAATGAAAGCACTTTATTACCTACTGTCCCCATTGGAAGAAGTCATAAGTATTTAAACAAATTCACTTATTGTGTAATAAAGTGGTCAAAGGTTTAGTATTTGGTCCCATATTCCGTGATCAAGTTGTTGGATGCATTTAAAAGCTTGTTTTGCTTGTGTTTCGGGTTATGTTTGCCCAGTAGGAATTGATTTTTTTTTTAAATTATTGTGTACTTTTGGAGTCACTTTGATAGTAAGTAAGAATATAAGATGTCTGTGAACACTTCTAGATGAATATGGATGCTACCGTGATTATGGATAATCATAAATGAGTCATGAATGATGATGAGTGATAAAGTTACAGAGGGATAAAGATCATACCCCCAACAAATGCTACCCTACCTGTCACGCCCTGACCTTAGAGAGCCTTTTTATTTCTCTATTTGGTTAGGTCGGAGTGTGATTTGGGTGGGCATTCTAGTTTGTCTGTTTCTTTGTTGGCCGGGTATGGTTCCCAATCAGAGGCAGCTGTCTATCGTTGTCTCTGATTGGGAATTATACTTAGGCAGCCTTTTTTCTCCACGTGTTTGTGGGTAATTATTTATTTTCTGTGCGTTTTTGTGTGCGCAACGGTTGCGTCACGGGCGGTTTCTGTTAACCTGTTTTTTGGGAAGGTTTCACTTCGATTAAAGATGTGGAATTACATGCACGCTGTGCCTTGGCTCATTTATGACAGGAAGTTTGAGAAGACAGTGAACGTGACACTACTCCGTCATAGGTAATGGTGAGAGGTTAGTATGTTCTTTTTGTAGCCTCTAACTTTGTAGCCTCTCACTCATCATTATTCATGATTAATTTATGATTTTTATTAATCATGGCATTATCAGGATTCATTTACATGTAGAAGTGTTCAGAAACATCATATAAACTGACTTAGAAAGTAAATGACTCCAGTCATTATTCACCGTTCAAATCCAATTGGGCAAAACATAACCCAAAACAAACTGTAAATGCATCCAACGAGTTTGTAGACCTTGATGTAGTAATTGTGTGCTATTGGACCAAATGCTAAACTTTTCACGACTTTAATACACTATAAGTGAATTAGTCCAAATACTTATGACTTCTAAATCAGATACCGTATGTTTGGAAATATCCTCAAATTAAAGGTGACATTCTGTACTGTTGTGTCATATGAAACATTTGATTTGAAATACAAAATCCTGTAGTATAGAGCCAAACAAATCAATAAATAGCATCACTGTCCAAATACATGCGGAGGGAAGTGTATAAACACCTGGCTGTTTTGTTGAAAGTGAAAAGCAAGAACCTAGAGCTACAATGGGGTTCCTATCCGAGCCAAGATGGTTCCACTGTGCACCTGGTTTATTGATAGATCTGGCAGAAAATAAAATATTTTTGTCATGTTTAATTGTGTTGCAAATGTAGCGCGATAGGAAGTGAAGGATCATCTCTGGTAAAAGATGAAAGTAGCATAATGAAAACACAATTACAGTATCAGCCACAATGAAAGGCCCATATTAACTGTCACGAAGATGATCACGCAGATTACTCAAGGCAATAAAGGAAAAAACTTTGAAGATGTGGAGAGGAAAAAAATACTTTTCAATAACTTTGGGAGGAACATTTTTTACTTCACAATCATTAGGCTTCGTATTAAGCAACCAATCTTCCACCACCAAATTGTAATTAATCATTAAGTCGGCTGATCCAAAGTAATTTACAGTGCTTAAAATGTCATTATTCACTGATAAACATAACATTTCCAAACGACGGCGAGGTAAGACAAGGACACACCGAAGGTTTAGTGCACAGCCTCCACCGCCCCCACCACAGCGTAATGTCACTGTCACATTCCGAAAGCTCATTTGTTTAATGTGATTTCTCCAAAAGTCACCGGAGCGTCGATGGGGAAAAGGCTGGACATGATTGAGGGAGGAGGGGATGGAGAGGAAGGAGTGATGGAGGAGGCGTAAGGGGCTTGTTAATGAAACTCATAGTTAATTGAGTTGGATGGAAGGAAACGGGCAAATGCCGCAATGTTTGGTAATTGCCTTGTTGTCGCTTTCACTTCCACTGTAAATGAATGTAAATGTGGCGGCCGGTTACTTTTTTGTTTCAGAGTGATTAGTTATTACACCTGATTTTTATGTATGGGCTGATTGGAATGACCTGATTGGCGCTTAGCTTTGTTGTTGAGTCAAGGTTAGGAAGTAGTAGCTATGGCTCCTTTGGCTAATTCTCTGCAAATGAGGGGTGCGGGGCGCTGCCACGGATGTCAACTTTTTCATCTCTGCAATTTTGAGCAGCTTCAAACCGTCACAATAAATATCAATGCCTCCATACCGCTCCCACCGTGGGCGTGCCAGTCTCCCCGCTCCCTGCTGGCTCGCTCCTGTCATGACACCAGTAGATATGGCACAACCCTGTACCATGACACACTTGAGGACAATCTGACCAGTCAAACGAGATGGGTTATCAAGACAGACTGCCACACTGTCAGTATCAGTTTGTCCAGACGGAACAGACACAGGAGTAACAGATGGTTGTGGGAGACCGAGGCCATGAAAAGCCCTGTGCTTCTCATTTGTGGAATAAGTTAATTAGGCAACTTTTAATTAATGTATAAAGCATTTCCATTACATATGTGTGTTCTATTTTGTTTGCGCCTTCAGCTTAAGACATGTGCTTCACCAATTAAAATGTTTTGTAACGGTTTAAGAACAAATCAACTTGGGGAGACGGCATCAGACACTTAACACACACACACACACACACACACAAACCTTCATTATGTGCAATCACTCGATCACACACTTCATATACACACACACCTCAGAGTGGACATGGCTCAACCCAGTGCTACTTGATGCCTTCTAATTGGAACAAATGTGGCAAATGACTGTAAACAAATCCATGTCCCACCCTCCCCGAGCTTTATGCCCCTACGTCCTTATCACAGTCTCCGTATCCTCCACTCCCAACCAACCCCAACAGCCAGACTCCGGGACTGCCACCACAGAATGCAAATCACTGCCCACACACACACACAGAGACAGACAGAGAGAGAGATATTAAACAATAAAGCAGAAACATTAGAGAGATGGAGAGAGTGGGGAGGAGGAAGAGGAAGTCTGGATGAGCAACAACACAAAAAGGTCATCATTAGACAGTGAGAAATAATACATGACAAGTAAAGACAAATGGTGTGATGGTGAAAACCCGGTTTTATGTGTGAATAAATACATCCACAATTGGGGGGGGGGGGGGATCATAAACAATATGGCTTCCTTTTTTGGAGGTTTGACCACCTCTGTTGAGTAGCAGTGCTAAAGAAAGTAGTTGGAAAGGCAACGTGGGGGTTGATTAGTCATTAAAGGCCAGGAACGATTGTGTGGAGAGAAAGGAAGAGAAGGGCCACCAGCTTAGTTTCTCTTGGCGCTCTGGAGCAGAACTGTGAAAAGAGTGAAATTAAAAGCACATGATGAAAGACTTCTCTGGCCATCAAAGGGAGAGAAAAAAAGCCACTTGTGACATGACTGGTGATTTATGGATTTCTCTGCTCGCATTTGTCTATTGGGGGCATTACCAAAGAGCAAAGCAATCTCTGAGGTTGTCTGTTATTGGTGGTTCTGGTATTCCACTGGCAAATGGACACACACACCAACAGGGCTCCCAGTGGGGTGGGGAGAATTGTTTTTGTCGTCAAACACACAGTCATAAATCAAGCTTTGCTCCCAAATGCCCTGGCTAGTCGCTCTCATTGAGCACCTCCACCCAAAGGCACATTCATTTCAATTTACTGGGCCAGCCATGCGATATAGGGAAGCATCAGTGGAGCGTTAGTTTAGTTTGTAATTCCTAATTACTTTCGCTCGCAACATGGCTTCTGAATTGCTAATGGTTGGAGTGTGTGACCCTGCTGAGAGCTTTGCTTTGATTGGTTGAGGGGGGGCTGGGAATCCCTCTGATTGGTTGAAGGGAGGCTGGGAGTTGCTTACATAGGCTGATTCTAATAGTGAGGGTTGGAACGCCTACTTCGGGCCAGTGAATTATATGTATGTAGTGATCGATAGAGCATTGACATTAAATTCAGGGTGAGTCATTAGGAAATATTTAGTTTACAATGTTACTCCAAACCTGTGCAAGAATTGTTTCAAATGTACCTTTTTAGCAGCCTCACTCCCATTCTTCATTCTGATTGGTGGATTTCTGATTTTGACCAATGGCAGCCTCACTCCTTATTAATCTCTGTTGTTCTAGGTGGAGTGGTTGAAGAATGAGGAGCCGGTGGGCTCGGATGGGAATATCGACACGCGAGCGGACCACAACCTGATCATCCAGAAGGCGCGTTTGTCTGACTCGGGAAACTACACATGTCTGGCCAGCAACATCGTGGCCAAGAGACGCAGCCTCACCGCCACTGTGGTCGTATTTGGTAAGACAACTGGATTGTATTCATTAGGACACACCGTAGCAAAATATTTCAAAACATTGTGCAATTAGCGTTTCTTATTGGACAACTTCAGGTAGCCCGTCCTTGTTTCAGTCTGCTTTATTCTATTTCGTACCTAATGAATACTACCTTTCCCTATGCAGCAGACCTTATATAGCAAACCCTTTATTTCGATTACTTTGAGCATTTGATTGAGTCAGTCTTGAGAGACAGACAGCATTTTCACTTTTGGGACTATTCTTTTTAGAATTTTCCCCCTTTTTCTCCCTAATTTCGTGGTATCCAATTGTTTTTAGTAACTACTATCTTGTCTCATCGCTACAACTCCCGTACGGGCTCGGGGAGAGACGAAGGTTGAAAGTCATGCGTCCTCCGATACACAACCCAACCAGCCGCACTGCTTCTTAACACAGCGCGCATCCAACCCAGAAGCCAGCCGCACCAATGTTTAGGAGGAAACACCGTGCACCTGGCAACCTTGGTTAGCGCGCACTGCGCTTGGCCCGCCACAGGAGTCGCTGGTTACGACAGAGCCTGAGCGCGAACCCAGAGTCTCTGATGGCACAGCACATAACCACTGTGCCACCCGGGAAGCCCCTTTTGGGACTATTCTAATTAGGTCCATTGCACAAAGGCAAGCTCAATCAAGAGCAGCTTGATTTTGAGTGGTGCTCAATTGTTTCACTAAGTCACAGTGTAGTCAGACACAAAGTACAACAAATAAACCATACAGTGTTGTGAGAATTTTCCTTGCAAACAACATCCCTTGTATTCTCTCTCCTATTTTACACTCAGCCTTTGTATTTTTCCGTCATTCGCCGTAGCCTGTCACATCACGTATTTTTCTTCTTCTTCCTTCTAATGTACCTGCATAGGTACGCTCCACATGCATTTTCACATTGTTAGCATCTCCTTTCTCTTGACATGTATCTGAAGAAGATGTTTTCTGGCCTTCTGTCAATTCATTTACTCCAATCAGTCTCTCATAGGCAGCAGACAGCAGTAGGTGTTAATAGCAGTCAGAAGCTGACATGTCTTGGTGTTATGTTCCATCTTGTGTCGGGAATGTGATGAGCAACTTCCTGGTTGAGCTTAAACACGACGAGACGTTTCAACACATCGGGAAGGCTTTGAGATAAGCTGTCAACTCCACAGCTGCGTGCCTGCTAGCTACCTGGAGGCTAGGATTCTCTGTTGCTTGTGCTTTCGCAGGCTCGTACTGTAGGAAGGAAGGAAAGAGTGATAGGAACCGAACAGCACCTATCATAACTCCACACGACTGTGTGAACAGAAAGACAACGATAAAATCAAATTAATTAAACCTCATGGCGCCGACAGAGATGGCCGCCTCGCTTCGCGTTCCTAGGAAACTATGCAGTTTTTTGTTTTTTTACGTGTTATTTCTTACATTAGTACCCCAGGTCATCTTAGGTTTCATCACATACAGTCGAGAAGAACTACTGAATATAAGATCAGCGTCAACTCACCATCAGTACGACCAAGAATACGCTTTTCGCGACGCGGATCCTGTGCTCTGCCTTACAAACAGGACAACGGAGTGGATCCCATGCAGCGACCCAAAAAAACGACTCCAAAAAAGAGGGAAACGAGGCGGTCTTCTGGTCAGACTCCGGAGACGGGCACATCGTGCACCATTCCCTAGCATTCTTCTTGCCAATGTCCAGTCTCTTGACAACAAGGTTGATGAAATCCGAGCAAGGGTAGCATTCCAGAGGGACATCAGAGACTGTAACGTTCTTTGCTTCACGGAAACGTGGCTTACTGGAGAGACGCTATCCGAAGCGGTGCAGCCAACAGGTTTCTCCACGCATCGCGCAGACAGGAAAAAACATCTTTCTGGTAAAAAGAGGGGCGGGGGCGTATGCCTTATGACTAACGTGACATGGTGTGATGAAAGAAACATACAGGAACTCAAATCCTTCTGTTCACCTGATTTAGAATTCCTCACAATCAAATGTAGACCGCATTATCTACCAAGAGAATTCTCTTCGATTATAATCACAGCCGTATATATCCCCCCCCAAGCAGACACATCGTTGGCTCTGAATGAACTTTATTTGACTCTTTGCAAACTGGAAACCATTTATCCGGAGGCTGCATTCATTGTAGCTGGGGATTTTAACAAGGCTAATCTGAAAACAAGACTCCCCAAATTTTATCAGCATATCGATTGCGCAACCAGGGGTGGAAAGACCTTGGATCATTGTTACTCTAACTTCCGCGACGCATATAAGGCCCTGCCCCGCCCCCCTTTCGGAAAAGCTGACCACGACTCCATTTTGTTGATCCCTGCCTACAGACAGAAACTAAAACAAGAGGCTCCCACGCTGAGGTCTGTCCAACGCTGGTCCGACCAAGCTGACTCCACACTCCAAGACTGCTTCCATCACGTGGACTGGGACATGTTTCGTATTGCGTCAGACAACAACATTGACGAATACGCTGATTCGGTGTGCGAGTTCATTAGAACGTGCGTTGAAGATGTCGTTCCCATAGCAACGATTAAAACATTCCCTAACCAGAAACCGTGGATTGATGGCAGCATTCGTGTGAAACTGAAAGCGCGAACCACTGCTTTTAATCAGGGCAAGGTGTCTGGTAACATGACCGAATACAAACAGTGCAGCTATTCCCTCCGCAAGGCTATCAAACAAGCTAAGCGTCAGTACAGAGACAAAGTAGAATCTCAATTCAACGGCTCAGACACAAGAGGCATGTAGCAGGGTCTACAGTCAATCACGGACTACAGGAAGAAATCCAGCCCAGTCACGGACCAGGATGTCCTGCTCCCAGGCAGACTAAATAACTTTTTTGCCCGCTTTGAGGACAATACAGTGCCACTGACACGGCCTGCAACGAAAACTTGCGGTCTCTCCTTCACTGCAGCCGAGGTGAGTAAGACATTTAAACGTGTTAACCCTCGCAAGGCTGCAGGCCCAGACGGCATCCCCAGCCGCGCCCTCAGAGCATGCGCAGACCAGCTGGCCGGTGTGTTTACGGACATATTCAATCAATCCCTATACCAGTCTGCTGTTCCCACATGCTTCAAGAGGGCCACCATTGTTCCTGTTCCCAAGAAAGCTAAGGTAACTGAGCTAAACGACTACCGCCCCGTAGCACTCACTTCCGTCATCATGAAGTGCTTTGAGAGACTAGTCAAGGACCATATCACCTCCACCCTACCTGACACCCTAGACCCACTCCAATTTGCTTACCGCCCAAATAGGTCCACAGACGATGCAATCTCAACCACACTGCACACTGCCCTAACCCATCTGGACAAGAGGAATACCTATGTGAGAATGCTGTTCATTGACTACAGCTCGGCATTCAACACCATAGTACCCTCCAAGCTCGTCATCAAGCTCGAGACCCTGGGTCTCGACCCCGCCCTGTGCAACTGGGTACTGGACTTCCTGACGGGCCGCCCCCAGGTGGTGAGGGTAGGCAACAACATCTCCTCCCCGCTGATCCTCAACACTGGGGCCCCACAAGGGTGCGTTCTGAGCCCTCTCCTGTACTCCCTGTTCACCCACGACTGCGTGGCCACGCACGCCTCCAACTCAATCATCAAGTTTGCGGACGACACAACAGTGGTAGGCTTGATTACCAACAACGACGAGACGGCCTACAGGGAGGAGGTGAGGGCCCTCGGAGTGTGGTGTCAGGAAAATAACCTCACACTCAACGTCAACAAAACTAAGGAGATGATTGTGGACTTCAGGAAACAGCAGAGGGAACACCCCCCTATCCACATCGATGGAACAGTAGTGGAGAGGGTAGCAAGTTTTAAGTTCCTCGGCATACACATCACAGACAAACTGAATTGGTCCACTCACACAGACAGCATTGTGAAGAAGGCGCAGCAGCGCCTCTTCAACCTCAGGAGGCTGAAGAAATTCGGCTTGTCACCAAAAGCACTCACAAACTTCTACAGATGCACAATCGAAAGCATCCTGGCGGGCTGTATCACCGCCTGGTACGGCAACTGCTCCGCCCTCAACCGTAAGGCCCTCCAGAGGGTAGTGAGGTCTGCACAACGCATCACCGGGGGCAAACTACCTGCCCTCCAGGACACCTACACCACCCGATGTCACAGGAAGGCCATAAAGATCATCAAGGACATCAACCACCCAAGCCACTGCCTGTTCACCCCGCTATCATCCAGAAGGCGAGGTCAGTACAGGTGCATCAAAGCTGGGACCGAGAGACTGAAAAACAGCTTCTATCTCAAGGCTATCAGACTGTTAAACAGCCACCACTAACATTGAGTGGCTGCTGCCAACACACTGACACTGACTCAACTCCAGCCACTTTAATAATGGGAATTGATGGGAAATGATGTAAATATATCACTAGCCACTTTAAACAATGCTACCTTATATAATGTTACTTACCCTACATTATTCATCTCATAGGCATACGTATATACTGTACTCTATATCATCGACTGTATCCTTATGTAATACATGTATCACTAGCCACTGTAACTATGCCACTTTGTTTACATACTCATCTCATATGTATATACTGTACTCGATACAATCTACTGTATCTGCCTATGCTGCTCTGTACCTTCACTCATTCATATATCCTTATGTACATATTCTTTATCCCCTCACACTGTGTACAAGACAGTAGTTTTGGAATTGTTAGTTAGATTACTTGTTGGTTATTACTGCATTGTCGGAACTAGAAGCACAAGCATTTCGCTACACTCGCATTAACATCTGCTAACCATGTGTATGTGACAAATAAAAATTAGATTTGATTTGATTTGAATATTATATTTTTTTCCTCTTCTCTTATTTTTTCAATCCCTCTCGCAAACCCACTTTGTTCAAAACCTCCTCCTCTGTGTCAATGACACCAAATCACCACACTGACAGTAATTTAAGACAGCTGGAAATCCAGCTACTGTTTTTGTCTATACACAGAACCTGTTGAGGTCTATCAGTCATCTGTGTAGCTAAACTTCTTGGCCAAAAGGTTGTCAAACATCTCATTCCAAAATCATGGGCATTAATATGGAGTTGGTCTGCCCTTTGCTGCTAGAACAGCCTCCACTCTTCTTGGAAGGCTTTCCTCTAGATGTTGGAACATTGCTGCGAGAACTTGCTTCCATTCAGCCACGAAAATTAGTGAGGTCGGGCACTGATGTTGGACGATTACGCCTGGCTCGCAGTCTGTGTTCCAATTCATCCCAAAGGTGTTTGATGGGGTTGAGGTCAGGGCTCTGTGTAGGCCAGTCAAGTTCTTCTACGCCGATCTTGACAAACCATTTCTGTATGGACCATGCTGAAACAGGAAAGGGCCTTCCCCAAACTGTTGCCACAAAGTTGGAAGCCAAGAAACGTCTAAAATGTCATTGTATGCTGTAGCATTAATATTTAACCTTCACTTGAACTAAGGGGCCTATCCCGAACCATGAAAAACAGCCCCAGACTATTATTCCTCCTCCAACAAACTATACAGTTGGCATTATGCATTGGGGCAGGTACAGTGCCTTGCGAAAGTATTCGGCCCCCTTGAACTTTCGCAAGGCACTGTAGCATTCTCCTGGCATCCGCCAAACCCAGATTCTTCCGTCGGACTGCCAGATAGGGAAGCGTGATTCATCACTCCAGAGAACATGTTTTCATTGCTCCAGAGTCCAATGGCGGTGAGCTTTTTCACCACTCCAGCAACGCTTGGCATTGTGCATGGTGATCTTAGGTTTGTGTGCGGCTGCTCAGCCATGGAACCCCATTTCATGAAGCTCCAGACAAACAGTTCTTGTGCTGACGTTGCTTCCAGAGGCCGTTTGGAACTTGGTAGTGAGTGTTGCAACCGAGGACAGACAATTTTTACACGCTTCAGCACTCGGTGGTCCCATTCTGCAAGTTTGTGTGGCCTACCACTTTACTGCTGAGCCGTTGTTGCTCCTAGACATTTTCACTTCACAATAGCAGCACTTACAGTTGACCGGGGCAGCTCTAGCAGAATTTGATTAACTGACTTGTTGGAAAGGTGGCTTCCTATGACGGAGCCATGTTGAAAGTCACTGAGCTCTTCAGTAAGGCCATTCTACTGCCAATATTTGTCTATGGAGATTGCATGGCTGTGTGCTCTATTTTATACACCTGTCAGCAATGGGTGTGGCTGAACTAGTCGAATCCACTCATTTTAATTGGTGTCCACATACATTTGTATATATAGTGCCTGACTGCCTGTCATGTTAATGATGAGCCTGGAGGCCCTGCTGGGAGAGAGAGCCTACAGACACAGATAGATGTAGTGGAGTAATGTGTTCTCACACTAACATTTGTTTCCTGTCTGACGATGAATGATGATCAATGGACTCATAATCAGTCAATCACTCAGCTGCTTTTGAGCCTAGCACATCAGACAGAGAGAGAGAGAGAGAGAGAGCTCTCTGACATGGCTTTGGTTTCTTGGCCTGTCACACTCCAGTGTTTTAGGCAGTTAGCCTGTGTGTGTGTGGAGGTTTTTTACTCTTCCCTCCCAATACTCTGCTGTCATGTTACATTTTACATGCTTCACTCCTTTTCCCCCCCTCTTTTTTTCTCTCCCTGTTCTTCTCTCTCTCCTTCTATCCTTCTCCTTCGACCTCCTTCCCATCTCCTTTGCCTATTTTCCATCTCTCCCTCTACTTCCTCCCTCCTTCTACACCTTTGTCCATCTCTCCAGTGAACGGAGGGTGGTCATTGTGGACAGACTGGTCCGCCTGTAACGTGCGCTGTGGGCGAGGGGTCCAGAAACGCTCCCGTACCTGCACCAACCCCGCCCCTCTCAATGGGGGCACCTTCTGCGAGGGCATGTCTGTCCAGAAGAGTACCTGTAATGCCCTCTGCCCAGGTCTGTTTGTCTATCTGTCTGTCTGTCTGTTCTCATTCTATCCAACTGTCTTGACTGTCTGGGAGGGGGGATATGTTTGTTGTAAGGTTGCATTATTTGCCAAAGCAATCTGTATTATGACAGCACTCCTCTCCAAGGAGGAGGTGGGCTCCCCTGCTGCTGTTAGGATCATTTCCCTCCAAACCGCTTTCATAAACCGCTTTCATCGTCTGACCCCATTTCTCCCCTCCGAGAGAGACGGAGAGAGAGAGAGAGAGAGAGAGAGAGAGAAAGGGATATAGAGAAGAGAGATCGAGAGACACAGGGTTAGAGAGAGAGGGAGAAGATTTGAAGAGTGTGAACATGGATAAAGAATATCATGCGGTATGAAAGGAAAGAACCAGAAAAAGACTCCAGCCACCCAAGCCATAGACTATTCTCTCTGCTTCCGCACGGCCAACGCTACCGGAGCAACAAGTCTGACACCAACAGGCTTCTGAACAGCTTCTATCCCCAAGACATAAGACTGCAAATTGCTAACAAAATGTCTAAACGGACTATCTGCATTGACCCTGATATATACACCACCGTTCAAAAGTCACTTAGAATTGTCCTTGATTTTGAAAGAAAAGCACATTTTTTGTCCATTAAAATAACATCAAATTGATCCGAAACACAGTGTAGACATTGTTAATGTTGTAAATGACTATTGTAGCTGGAAACGGCTGAATTTTAGTGGAATAATCAGCAACCATCACTGCTGTGTTCCAATGGCACATTCTGTTAGCTAAGCCAAGATGATCATTTTAAAAGGCTAATTGATCATTAGAAAACCCTTTTGCAATTATTTTAGCACAGCTAACTGTTGTTAGAACTGTTGTTCTGATTAAAGAAGCAGTGAAACTGGCCTTTAGACTAGTTGAGTATCTGGAGCATCAGCATTTGTGGGTACGATTACAGGCTCAAAATGGCCAGAAACAAAGAACTTTCTTCTGAACCTCGTCAGTCTATTCTTGTTCTGAGAAATTAAGCCTATTCCATGCAAATTTTCCAAGCTTTTAAAGGCACAGTCATTTTAGTGTAGGTAAACTTCTGACCCACTGGAATACAGTGAATTATAAGTGAAATAATCTGTCTGAAAACAATTGTTGGAAAAATGACTTGTGTCATGCACAAAGTAGATGTCCGAACCGACTTGCCAAAACTAGAGTTTGTTAGCAAGAAATTTGTGGAGTGGTTGAAAAATGAGTTTTAATGACTCCAACCTAAGTGTATGTAAACTTCCGACTTCAACTGTATATGTTGATGCCTAATCACCATACACCTAGACATATTTACCCCTACCCTTCCAGTATCCCTGTACAATGTAAATTTAAATATGGTTTTGGCTCTGACCCTGGAACTGACCCTGTGTATAGCTTACTTACTTTCTCGTGTTCTTCTTATTTCTATTTCTATTCTACTTGAATGTATTGTACTATTGACATTGAGTACTGCATTGTTGGAAAGAGCTTGCAAGAAAGGCTTGTGCATGTGACAATAGAACTTAAAACTTGAAAAGAAAAGGATAAGAAAAAGTGAAGCAGAGAGAAAGAGAAAAGGGAGAAAGAGAAAAGGAACTTGAGTGCAGGATAGTTAACAACAGAAGGGTTTAGAATAGCCCTTACAGAGCAAGTGAAAGAAAGAAAGACAGAGCAAGAGAGAGGGAGTGGTGCTCGTTATCAGAGCATCTGTCTAATCAGCGCTGTCCAAGTGTTCCTCTACATGCGGTGAAATGTATGGTTTCAGACCACCGTACCAATCACCAGGGAAACGTGTTGGAGAAAAGGGAAAAAGTTATCTGGCGAGGGCAACACTCTACCGCCAACACAATCTCAATTCATCTCAACCACTCTTCTCTCTCTCCTCCTCCCTCTCATTCTCTCCCTCTCTTATTCTCTCTCTCTCTTGCTCTCTCTCTCTCTTTCTGTCTCTTTCCTCTCTTTCTCTTCCATAAGCCTCTCTCTTTTTCTCTCTTTTTCTCTCTCTCGTCCTCTCTCTTGTTCTCTCTCTTCCCCTTTCTCTCAACTCTCTCTCTCTCTACCACAAGACTTTCTCCCCCTGTGAGTCCCAGCCAGTGTGCAAACACAGCATTTGCATTTAGATTAGCGAGGCAAAGGGAAACCTTGAAAACCTATGGAATTGGTAAGGTGGTAAAGGAGACTTGATGGAACAAGACAAAAAAGAAAACTGTCTTTTGTGGCTTGAGTCAGCACCAGGATAGGACATAACATGGTATTATTTCTAATGCCGGCCCTGGAGAGAAAGAAGAGGGGGTTTTGTTTGGTGGGCTATAGGGCTGGTCCATTGTATGTGCTCTATCGGTAAGTTCCATATGGGGGTGCAGTTATGTTCCGCTCAGCTGTTTGCTAACTCTAGGAATTTATGATATGTGTTGGGTCTAAGGCTCTGTGTGTTTCTCTCTCTCTCTCTCTCTCTCTCTCTCTGTTTGTGCGTGTGTGTGTGTACATGCCTGTATTAAGCGTGTATATATTTTTTTAACCCTACCTTCCCTCTCAGTGGATGGTGGCTGGGGAGAGTGGACAGATTGGACGGTGTGCAGTGCGGAGTGTGCGAGGCAGCGCAGCAGAGGATGTACAGCCCCAGAGCCTAAACATGGAGGCAGGCTGTGCGACGGGGCCGCCCTGGGAACAGATAACTGCACCGGGGGCCTCTGCACTCAGAGTGAGTAACGTCACATGCAGCTTCACCTGGTAGATATTGTCATCATTCAAATCTTCATTCAAATCTTCACCATCATCGTCTTTGTGATCGGCAGAATGTTCCTCTTAGGGATCATCATCATTATCGTCATCATCATCGTCAATGCCACACTTATTTTGTTTAGAATTAAAACATTGCCAAAGATAAAGAAGTCTTCTACTAAAGTAGTTATTTTATTGCGGCATGAACCCAACCAGTCATGTTGATTATCATCTGATTGTCACTTCAAAAAGTAGGCTACCTGCGCACGTTCATAATACAGTCCACTCCCAAATAATTCCAGCATCCAAACAGTACACATTAGTTATAAAACACCAAACAGTGTAATGACATTGAGGGATGTTCATTAAGCCTACACTCCATTAGCCTGAATTAATGTATGGGTTTGGGCTGACAAATTGACCTTTTTTGTCAAAAGAAAAGTCAGAACACCTGAAAACGGGCTGAAATATTGGACGCAAATACAAATGAGAAAATAGGAGAATGATTAACTTATAGCGCCCCCCCCCCCCCCCCCCCCCCAAGTTACATATAGGGGAGCTCGTGTCTCATGAGTTCATGCCCACCCCCCCGTAATCCACACACTGGATGGAAGTCCATACTTATTTCTTAATTCTTCTGCTTCCCATATTTTCTCAAGTCCTTTTTTAACCCTCCATCCATTCTCATCCTCCCTAAGGGAGACGCGGAAAGACAATCAGCCTGATGTTCGTCACGCCAATATCCACACGCACTCACACATCCCCGGGTGATGGAAAATCCTAATCACCCGAGGCGATCTCACTACCTACCGTAAAACACACACATTGTGATCATGATCACATTTGGGCATGTACACACGTGCGCGCACACACATACACTCCCCGTGTCATAAAGAGTCTGGGCCAACCTCACTACCACGACAAACTCACACACACACACACACACACACACACACACATTGTGTACATGCACACACTTAAGGGTGCTCATTGTAAAACGACTGCAGGTTACATCCTGTATTATTCCATCCAAGTAGAAGTGAAATGACACGGTTCCTCTGTGTCTTTGCAGATCGAAAGCTGCTACACGACGCCAAGCCACAGGGTGAGTTCTCCCCAACCACCATCCTGCTTTAGAGCACAACGTAGCACACTAAAACCACTATTGCTACTCTGCTCTAACAGCCATTATATGTTGTCATGCCACCTCTCACAGACACAACTCTCCAACCCAGGGCTCCAACATCATGATCCAGATCCATTATTCCCACAAGCATGATCATGTCAATCAATATCGAACATTATCTTTCCACCAGCATCATTATTCTATCGTTATTAACTACACCGTCAATGTAGTTTCCTCAATTAAAATGGGTCTACTTACCACTATGTTCAGCCAACTGCACAAAGTTTCTACCGGTAGCTTGTAAACATTACCAGCTAAGAAACAGTACATCCTCAAACGCGCCCTTCTGCTGCTTGACAGGCAGAGCCCACAAAGGATGGGAAATAACCTAAACCATAGTTGTCAGGTATAGTTCATTTGATTTTATATCATTCAAATGTCCAGTTAATGGTGGCCAATATTGAGCGATATTGTCAGGCTACCTCACGTATCTGAAGTGACATGATCAATTGATGCAGTTACTGCTGTATAACTCTGATGATAGAGCGACTGTAAATGTGCGCAATTGTCTTGCATGGAATAATCGGAACTGTCTATTTCTGATTTATGCTTTTCGAGAGGTGATGATATTACAACCAAATATGATTATTCTTTAAAATTATTTATTTAATTAAAAAAATGTACCCCTTTTTTCTCCCCAATTTCGTGGTATCCAATTACGTTGGACATACCAAGTACAGACTCGGGAGAGGCGAAGGTCGAGAGACCTGTGCTTCCTCCGAAACACAACCCGGCCAAGGCACACTGCTTCTTGACACAGTGCCCACCCAACTCGGAAACCAGCTGCACCAATCTGTCGGAGGAAACACCGTACACCTGGCCCGTGTCAGCATCCACTGTGCCCGGCTCGCCACACGAGTCGCTAGTGCGCGATGGGACAAGGACATCCCTGCCGGCCAAACCTTCCCCTAACACGGACGACGCTGGGCCAATTGTGCGCCGCCCCATGGGTCTCCCCGTCACGGCCGGCTGTGGCAGAGCCTGGACCCAGAATCTCTATTGGCACAGCTAGCACTGCGAGGCAGGGCCTTTGGGAGGTCTACAACCAAATAGTTAACATTTATTAAACAATCCTTTGAAGATGGCATGCAGTTGTGAATGGTTTTAGCAGAGCTGGGATCTCCTTGTCCCCCAGCAGGCAAATCGAACGCTCTGCACCTTATTGTGTCTTTTTATTGATAACAACCTATACAAGAAACCTTATTGTCATGATGAACACCATCAAAATAATGATCTTAATCATAAAATGCTATTTTAATGCCAATTACTTGTGACACCACAGCTGTCCCATTTTTACTTGTGACACCACAACTGTCACAGTTTTAGTTTTGTTTTCTTCTTCGTGGGAGTGAGGGAAAAAGACGCAGCCAGTCTGCCAAAACTTAGCGAGCCCCCAATTAACCTGCCACTTTTAGCTGCTAATGCCTCTTTTGCATATTTTGGCAAATGCTCCTTTTCTTGGAGCTTCAGTCTACTTAGTGATTTTCTCAGTTCTGTTCCTGTGCAGATCTCATTATCTTTGGAGAACAAGCTAAGCCAGCAGTGTTTCCCTTTACACACACACAAACTTTTTTTTTAAATCTGTTGTGGTGTACTGGTGAGACCAGATACAGCATAATCATTGCAGATGAGCTCATTTAATGAACTGGTCTTGTCACAATATAGGGTGTTCACCCATAAAATCATTAATTCATTCAAGGTTTATACAAATCAATAGAGAATTACGTCAGAAAAACAATAGTTCAAACCCTGTCTCTACCACACCTGTCAAAAGTTTGAACACACCTACTCATTCAAGGGTTTTTCTTTATTTTTACTATTTTCTACATTGTAGAATAATAGGGAAGACATCAAAACTATGAAATAACACATATGGAAACATGTAGTAACCAAAACATTTTTACAGTGTTGAAATTATTCAAAGTAGCCACCCTTTGCCTTGATGACAGCTTTGCACACTCTTGGCATTCTCTCAACCAGCTTCATGAGGTAGTCACCTGGAATGCATATGAGCCAATCAGTTGTGTTGTGACAAGGTAGGGGTGGTATACAGCACAGCCCTATTTGGTAAAAGACCAAGTCCATATTATGGCAAGAACAGCTCAGGTAAGCAAAGAGAAACGACAGTCCATCATTACATCAAGAGATGAAGGTCAGTCAATGGAACATTTTGAGAACTTTTAAAGTTTCTTCAAGTGCAGTCGCAAAAAAACATCAAGCGCTATGATGAAACTGGCCCCTCTCAACGTATATTGATCGCCAATATACTGTAGCCAATGTAAGTCAATGAAAGCCGAGGATCTGGAGATGAAAATGGCAGGGGGAACATGATTATTTTGGTTGGTCCAACCTGCGGAAACAACTCCACATCTCCAACGCCAAATATGAAGAGCTACAACCAAGAGCGGCAACGGTCACAGCAAATTAATGTTCTTATTTCATCAACACTGTCAAGTACAAGTATATTAATGTAATTTTGCAGAGAACAATAGAAAGATTAATGCTATATTATTTATAATGACATTGGTGCAAAGAAAATGTTTTGACATAAATGTCATAGATGCCTCTTGAATTGCCCAGTCTTTCTCTATATTCTAGAGCAGTGAGTGAACGCCCTACACAATATCCCAGTAGAGCGCTAAGGGCCTTCCGAGTGATGCCAGAGCGAAACAGCCCTTTGAGATGACAGACAGGTGCTGGGCTTGATTAGAATCCTAGTTGTGTGCATGTGCATACAGTGGGGCAAAAAAGTATTTAGTCAGCCACCAATTGTGCAAGTTCTCCCACTTAAAAAGATGAGAGAAGCCTGTCATTTTTATCATAGGTACACTTCAATTATGACAGACAAAATGAGAAAAAAATCAAGAAAATCACATTGTAGGATTTTTTATGGATTTATTTGCAAATTATGGTGGAAAATAAGTATTTGGTCACCTACAAACAAGCAAGATTTCTGGCTCTCACAGACCTGTAACTTCTTCTTTAAGAGGCTCCTCTGTCCGCCACTCGTTACCTGTATTAATGGCACCTGTTAGAACTTATCAGTATAAAAGACACCTTTCCACAACCTCAAACAGTCACACTCCAAACTCCACTATGGCCAAGACCAAAGAGCTGTCAAAGGACACCAGAAACTAAATTGTAGACCTGCACCAGGCTGGGAAGACTGAATCTGCAATAGGTAAGCAGCTTGGTTTGAAGAAATCAACAGTGGGAGCAATTATTAGGAAATGGAAGACATACAAGACCACTGATAATCTCCCTCGATCAAAATGATCACAAGAACGGTGAGCAAAAATTCCAGAACCACACGGGGGGACCTAGTGAATGACCTGCAGAGAGCTGGGACCAAAGTAACAAAGCCTACCATCAGTAACACACTACGCCGCCAGGGACTCAAATCCTGCAGGCCTCTCTCATCTTTTTAAGTGGGAGAACTTGCACAATTGGTGGCTGACTAAATACTTTTTTGCCCCACTGTATGTGTGTGTGCATATATGTTTGTGTCTGACACACCAGTCAGGTGCTGGGGTGATTAGGACGACTTTCCTAGCAAGCTTCCTCATTAGTGCATTAACTGGATGCAGTGGGGGGAAATACCGCACCACCGCGGAGTGAGGAGACAGGAAATGGAGAACAATAAGCCACAGAAGGAAGCAGGTTGAAACCTGGAATGGTTCTGCCCAAAAATAACTCCTGCTAGAAACTTTTCAGTAGTACCTTAGAAGTTTTCAGGAGAAGCGCATTTAGAGAGGTTACTGTGAAAGTTTGGGGTGAACATGACTTTACTGTGCCTCTCCCAAAGCGTTTTAATTCAACATATTTTAAAATGAGGTGGAAACTTTGTGCAGCAGCGAAAGCTGTGTTAGTCTGGCCAGTATAGCAAGAAATATAGATGCCACTTGACTTGACCCTACCATCATTAGGCCCATATAACACTATTATAATATGACCTTCTGAATATAGCTCTGAGTTGATACCTTGCCTTTTTCTCTGATGTTTATACTTTGATTAAAGTATCTCTCGCTCTCTCTCCCAGGTCTGGAGGTTAGCAGTGACGTAGCACTGTATTCGGGCCTGGCGGCAGGGGTGGTGACTGTGGTGGTGTTGATTGTGGCAGTGACCCTCTACCGGAGGAACCAGAGCGAGTACGGTGTGGACGTCATTGACTCCTCCGCCCTCACTGGGGGCTTTCAGTCCTTTAGCTTCAAGACCGCCTGCCAAGGTGAGCTCAGAGAACACAAACAGACAGACAGACAGACACACATATACACACACAGACACACAGAGACACAAACACACAGCTGAACACACATGAACTTTGGATAAGATGAGCCAGGGAGGGGCACACATACACATACACACACACACATACACACGCCAAGTTGAAGCAGAAAGACACACACACTTACACTGCTCAAGACACACATTGCTGTGTTCCAACAGAAGCTCAGTGTGTGTGACTGACTGTCCTTGGTGGTTACTTTGCGCTCCATTCAATCGATGTATGTTTAATTACTTCATTTAAAAAAGTCCTTGTGTCCAACAGCAAGGTTGTGTTTGGTTTGCTCAGTAACACAGTAGGGTGGTGTCAGCACTGTCTAACTTATCTGTCTCTCTCTCGCTATCGTTCTCCCTCTCTCTCTATCTCTCCCTCTCGCTTTTGCTCTCTTTTTGTCTCTCTCTTTCTCTCTCTCTCATCCTGTCTGGAGTTGAGTGGAGCAGAGACCAGACACAGCTCTCATTTCTCATGATCTTGTCTCTCTCTTCCAGACAATCTCTCACTCTCTCTCTCTCAAACACACACAAACACACCTCCCCCCAACTGTTCAGCACCCCCATGGTGTTGATGATGGGGGAAAACGCTGTCCCAGGTGCCGCTCCAGAATCTCCCATAAGTGTTCAATTGGGTTGAGATTTGGTGATTGAGACGGCCATGGCATATGGTTTACATCGTTTCCATGCTCATCAAACCATTCAGTGACCACTAGTTCCCAGTGGATATGGGCATTGTCATCCTATGGGAGCATGGTAGCCAAAATTATGGCCTACCCAGCATTTGTATACATAACCCTAAACATGATAGGATGTTAATTGATTAATTAACTCAGGAACCACACTTGTGTGGAAGCACCTGTTTTCAATATAATTTGAACCCCTCATTCACTCAAGTGTTTCCATTATTTTGGAAGTTACCTATATATATCTGCTCTACACTGAGTGTATAAAACATGAGGAACTCTTTCAATGACATAGACTGACCAGATTAATCTAGGTGAAAGCTAAGACCCCTTATTTGGGCCTCCGTCCTCCCAGAGAATTGGAGTAATACACACACACACACACACACTGTAAAAAGTAACTGCCTATCTCTTTAAAGAAATTGAGTAGTGGCTACTCAACCATGGTCAGTAGACACTGGCGGTGAGGTTCCCCCGGAGGTTGGGCCCCCCAAAAAGTATATGAACCATGAATTACTTGATTTTTATTACAGGAAATTTGCTTGAATGTCAGGACAATCGTTGTCCGGCAGGGAAACATTATTTTTCTAGTTGAAAAAAAATATTCTGTTGCATTATTTGAGTTTAAAATGTACATTTAGGGGAATTTTATATGGAAAATATATATTTTTTTTAATTTTCAAAATACTTTCAATAATATTAATTTCCATGTCGGCTTTATGCCTTTATGCTCCATGACTCTGGAGATTTCAGAGAATCCAAAATGAATCTGGACTGAGCAGGGTCAGCTATACCATAAGGACCCCTTATTCATGTCCTCAGTACATGAAGCACAACAAGACCACTCATGGTCTGGAAAGTTCTCTACATTTGATAGATGTAAACTAATAATATTGGAATCACTAATAGAGTATGAATTTTGGTTAAAATATGTTACATTTAATTAGGTTTAAGAGTCATAAAGCAACTGAAGAAAAACTAAATTGCTACTGTGTATGCCACAGATAAGAAAAATCTACATAAAACATCAACTCAGATTTTTGTCTAACGTCCACTCCGTCAGAGCGCTGAAAGATCTGATAATATGGTTATGTTTTTATTAAGGATTTACAAATGTATAGTTTTCCATATTTTACAAATGTTTGTGTTGAACTTTTATTTTTAGAGGCAAAAATATGTCTGTTTCGAGTACCTGTTGTCAACTCTGTCAGTGGCTTGTTAACTAAACTCAGCAAAGAAAGAAACGTCCCTTTTTCAGGACCCTGTCTTTTAAAGATAATTTGTAAAAATCCAAATAACTTCACAGATCTTCATTGGAAAGTGTTTAAACACTGTTTCCCATGCTTGTTCAATGAGCCATAAACAATTAATGAACATGCACCTGTGGAACGGTTGTGAAGACACTAACAGCTTACAGGCGGTAGGCAATTAAGGTCACAGTTACGAAAACTTAGGACAGTAAAGAGGCCTTTCTACTGACTCTGAAAAACACCAAAAGAAAGATGCCCAGGGTCCCTGCTCATCTGTGTGAACTTGCTTTAGGCATGCTGCAAGGAGGCATGACGACTGCAGATGTGGCCAGGGCAATAAATTGCAATGTCCATACGTACTGTGAGGCGCCTAAGACAGAGCTACAGGGAGACAGGATGGACAGCTGATCGTCCTCACAGTGGCAGACCACGTGTAACAACACCTGCATAGGATCGGTACATCCGAACATCACACCTGCGGGACAGGTACAGGATGGCAACAACAACTGCCCGAGTTACACCAGGAACGCACAATCCCTCCATCAGTGCTCAGACTGTCCGCAATAGGCTGAGAGAGGCTGGACTCAGGGCTTGTAGGCCTGTTGTAAGGCAGGTCCTCAGCAGACATCACCGGCAACAATTTGTCCGATTTGCGTTTATCGTCGAACTAATGTTACACCGAGGCCTGTACTCTGGAGTGGGATCGATTTGGAGGTGGAGGGTCCGTCATGGTCTGTGGCGGTGTGTCACAACATCATCGGGCTGAGCTTGTTGTCATTGCAGGCAATCTCAACGCTGTGCGCTACAGGGAAGACATCCTCCTCTCTCATGTGGTACCCTTCCTGCAGGCTCATCCTGACATGACCCTCATGCATGACAATGCCACCAGCCATACTGCTCGTTCTGTGCGTGATTTCCTGCAAGACAGGATGTCAGTGTTCTGCAATGGCCAGCAAAGAGCCCGGATCTCAATCCTATTGAGCACGTCTGGGACCTGCTGGATTGGAGGGTGATGGCTAGGGCCATTCCCCCCAGAAATGTCTGGGAACTTGCAGGTGCCTTGGTGGAAGAGTGGGAACTGTCAAATCTGGTGCAGTCCATGAGGAGATGCACTGCAGTACTTAATGCAGCTGGTGGCCACACCAGATACTGTTACTTTTGATTTTGACCCCCCTTTTGTTCAGGGACATATTATTACATTTCTGTTAGTCACGTCTGTGGAACTTGTTCAGTTTATGTCTCAGTTGTTGAATCTTATGTTCATACAAATATTTACACTTTGGGTTTGCTGAACATAAACGCAGTTGACAGTGAGAGGACGTTTACATCACTGATCTAGGGTCCCACCAAGCCTCAGTTTTCCCATCTGATCAACCATTTGGCTCCCGAGTGGCACAGTGATCTAAGTCACTGCATCTTAGTGCTAGAGGCGTCACTACAGACCCTAGTTTGATTCCAGACTGTATCACAACCGGCTGTGATTGGGAGTCCCATAGGGCGGCGCGCAATTGGCCCAGCGTCGTCCGGTTTAGGGTTTGGCTGAGGTAGGCCGTCATTGTAAATAAGAATTTCTTCTTAACTGTCTTGCCTAGTTAAAGGTTCAATAAATAAAACCATTTACCCAGCTTTGGTGCACAAGTTTCTGTCTATTCTTAGTAGCTTTAAGTCTCATGTAGTAGTCCAACTCACTAAGAAACACAAGTTGGAATCAAAGCTTAAGAATCTCTCAATTATAACACACACACAAAAAATCTCATTAGCTCATTTCACACTCTCTTGGCCATTAGCGGAGTGTTTTATACAGATAGTTGTTGCTATGGAGGGGTGTTTGTTACACCTCTATTGCAGTGACAAGTACATGGAGGCACTTCCCATTTGTCATGATGAGGTGTTTTTAGCATCAGTTTCCATGGTGAAGAGATTGTGTTAAACAACTTCCTGGTCTCGATGACAATCACATTTTCATAGTCCACACCTGTTTACAAATTGTGACAAACAGTGAAATGCTTACTTTCAGGTCCTTCCCAACAATGTAGAGAAGGAAAATAAAAAAATTTTCTCGCATTGCTCATTGGTACACCCTTGTGGTTGAATATATATGTATCTATTGTAGGTCCAAGGATACAACAATGAATAATGTGGAACAAATAAAGACCACCAAAGGATACCTTACAACTTACTATTATGAACACCCTGTGAAACAGCTGTGAAAACCAACCTGGCAATATTTAAGATTTTAATACAAACTTATATTTTTTGGCACTGTTGTGACAAATTTATTTTCACAGATTGTTGTACACTCACATGGCAATCAGACTAAAATACAGAATTCTGGTGTGTGGAATATTGAGGAGGTGGTTGCTGTGTGAGTGGGAGGTTCTGCCTGTCACTGTCTTGTTCTCAACAGGCAGCCAGTCTCAGAAGGGGGACTTGAAGAGGGAGACTGCAAAGTCCAGGCACTGCTGCTCTCTTTGTTCTGAGTGTTTGCAGTGCTAGCGTTTTTAGTTCATCTGTGTATCTCACATTATGTAGAGCAAGAAAACTCTTAGCAGATAATGACAATAACAGTAGATGATGTAAATTAAAAGTTGGAAGGTGGTTGGTAAGGGAGGATCTACATCTGGGTGTTAGGCAGAACTCCTTGGGTAGGAGACAGACAAACAAGCAAACACACAGGTTACACTTTACTGTGAGAAAATGTGATAGATTAGTGCAGTGTTATAAATGGGAGACTAACACTTTTGTACATAATCAAACATATTTCAATATCTTGCATTGCCTACCTCAAGCTAGTCCCCCTCCGGCTCAGGGCACAGAGAATCAGACTGATCCGAACTCACTGGTTCTGGTGGATGGGATACCTTCTGGGGGGCTCGGCCATTCTGGTCCTAAAGTCATTTGGAGAGGTAGATTGTTTTTATATTCACCTTAACAGATGGTGACGCCAGCTAAGAGCAGCGAGGTTTCCCAGGTCTCGCCTTCCTTTTGTCCTTCTTCCAAACCAAGTAACTTACCCGGATGTAGTAGCACTTGGTCCCCTTCTTGATTCTGTTCCGGTCGCTCTCCTGTTTCTCCTGCACCTTGTCGATGTTCAGTCTCACCTTGATTGATAACAGGAATAAATGCAATTACATTTCATATTACAAATACATTTATTACATATCTCTTGGGAGGGCCAGAAAATAAATTAAACAGCAGACAATCATTTTTACCTAGTCAAAAACCTCCACATCCTTCTCAGCCCGTGCCTGAAGGTCCTTGAAGGCATTCTGATCTGGTTCAACTTCCACCACATCAGGTGGAGTTTCAGTGATCTGAAAGTAAGTTTTACAAAAAATAGCAATAGACAAACATCACTAAGTCAATCACACATTTGAAAGACTACAGTATTATGGAATAATTGTATATACAATTGCATTGTTTACCTCAGTCAACAGCTGCGGTTCCCGTCCATAATCGGTGGAGGCCTGGAAGCTGTTGCTGTGTGCAAAGAGAATTACCTTCAGGTTGTTCTCCCACCCTTTCTGCTACCAATCAAGGGACTTGCCCATGGCAGTCTTGAGGCTCTAGTTGATCCATTCACCAAACCTGGAGGAGGGGGTAGGAAGCAATATCTATTGACAATGTAAGATATTGAAATGTTTGATTATGTACAATGGAAAAACAAGACAAACTAATTGTAAAAAATAAATAATTGGTGACCGAATATAATATAAGATCCGTACCTTGTTCCAGTGTTCATGACCTCGGTCACTCAAGATGACCTCAGGAGAACCGTGTGTGTATAAGATGTCTGTCATCGCCTTGGAGGTGACCTCGCCAGTCTTGTCTTTGATGGGCACCATACAAAACAAATCGATTTTGGGTTCCAAGCACCCTTTTTAATGGGTTACAGAAGGGAATATAGAGTAAAGCATGTACTCCTCCTTTACTGACCTTAATGGGTATTGCCTCCATCCACTTGGTAAAGTGATCGGTCGCCATCAGACACCAGCTGTTGCCATTCCTAGATTTCGTGAAGTGTCCGATGAGGTCCACCCCTAACATTTAATGTGTTAGAGAGATGACTTTATTCTTACCCTTTTGTGTCATACAGAACATAGATTTTCATATTTGAAAGGATACTGATACACACACAATATTGAACTCTGCTGTGGTCAAATAAAGCAACCATTACAAATGACTTATCAGGGCAAAATTTTAATTGGGACACTTACCGATCATGTCACATGGTGAAACAACTTTGATGGGTTTCAATTCCGGTGCCACCGTCATCGCCCTCTCAAACTTCTGACAGGCTAGACAGGGTGCTGACCTTTAAGCAAAAAGTGTCAAATTGAAACATTGTGTGCTCTGATAACATTAATTGAAATCATAATTTCAGATATAATAGAATGCGTTTCATAAACAAAAGGTTATTTCAATTGCCCAGCTGTCCACCTCCTTTACAATTCCCTGTCAGAATAAGTGTTGATTTTGGCAATCATGCGCTTCACTCCAAAATGGCCAGCATGTATCTCAGTCAGCACGGCCCCCTTCTCCTCCTTAGTAAAAATCACCAGCATGAATCTCAGTCAGCACGGCCCCCTTCTCCTCCTTAGTAAAAATCACCCTCCTGTCTGGCTGGCCACCCTTCCCCCGCAGGTATGTGTGATTGTGCAACAAGTTGGAAGAGAAGAGTTGTTGAAATACTCAAGTCTAAGTACATTTGCACTGCTGTCTTTCTGTCGGTCTTCCACGCTCGGTCAGTCTACCGAAGACACCTAGTTAAAGGGCATTTTGAATTACCATAATTGCTTACACCGATCCATTTAACTGGTCAAGGTTAACTTATAGCTAGATACCTCAATGACAGACATAACTATATCAGTGGAGGCTGATGAGGGGAGGAGAGCTCATAATAATGCCTGGAATGGAGTCAATGGATTGGTATGAACCACATGGAAATCACATTCCATTTACTCCAATACAAACATTATGAGCCATCCTCACTTCTGCCGCCCCCACTGAAGTATATGAATAACTAGCAACATGTAGATGACCAACTAGCTAGATGATAAATGGTTGTACATAGTGTGGCGGTTTTGGCGCCATGATCTTGGTAAGGCAGGGTTTACGCATACAAACACCACCAGTCCACGTGAAGGGTTTACATTGTTATTTTTTAATCAGGTACCAGCAGTGTTCCTGATATACAAAACTCAAACAAAGTAAATACGTCATCACCAGTGGAAGGTCCACCACTCTGCGTCTTTGGGGGTTCACTCCGTGTTGAAATGTTCAGTTCCCTTATTCCGGTAAACCTCCTTCTCCACCTTATGTTCAGTCGCTCCAATAGCCTCCTCCTCGTTCACCTGCCGGGGTCAAGGGACAGACCCAGAAAGCAAACCCAGGGCGCAGTTAAGTAGAGGCCCCTGATTGGTTTCACCTGTCTGCCGTTTAGTCTCTAATTACAGCTGGAGACAGGTGTGGCTGTTCTGCTGCAGTCTGGCAGTTTCCCCTGAGCTGTCCATAGTCCTGCCTCTGGGGAATACTTCCCATTGCTGTCCGTGGCCCTGGCAGTCAGAAAACACAGAAACCTCGCAGGCACATACCGCCCATCCACCATACAACCCCTGAAACTACTACATACCTTCCCCCTCAGCGTTGACTCTGTGGTCAGAGCGGTCAAAGAAAACATGGCATGCATACGGGACATGGCATCAGCATTACCATGTTTAGAACCCGAACGGTGGACGGTCCGATAGTGGAACGGCTGCAGGCTGAGGAGCCACCAGCTTTAGTGTCCTTCTGCTTCATCCAGGTAAGGGGATCGTGATCTGTCATCAACACAAACTTGCAGCCCAGAACATATCATTTCAAGGACTTCAGAGCCCATTTGATTGCCAAACACTCTTTTTCCACTGTTGCATATTTGGTTTTGCGGGGGATCAACTTACAGCTAATGTACATCACAGGATGTTCCTCTCCCTCCACTTCTTGCGAGAGTACAGCTCCAATTCCAGTGTCCGATGCATCTGTCTGTACAATCAGAGGTTTCTAGAAACCTTTGATTGAATACAACACAGGCCATGCATAAGGCCGTTTTCAATTTCTGAAATGCCTCTTCGGCCGCAGTGTTCCACTGTACCATGGCAAGTTTGGCCTTCCGGGTCAGGTCACACAGGGGTCCTGCAATGATTGATCAAACGTCTGTAACAACCAGTTATTCCCAGGAAAGCCCTTACCTGTTTCTTGTTCACTGGTTGAGGCCAATCCTGGATCGCAGCAACCTTCTTCTCTTGTGGTTTGATCAACCCTAGCCCTATGGAATAGCCCAGATTCTTGCTTCACTTACCCCCGGCATGCATTTTTTGGGGTTGGCTGTGAGTCCTGCTTGTCGAAGGTCGTTAGTTCACTGTTAGTCGTATTAGGTGCTCTTCCCACGTGACTGTGGATTATCACATCGTCCAGCTAGGCTGCAGCATAGGATTGATGTGGCCGCAAATTGCGGTCCATCAGACTTTGACACATTGCAGGGGCTCCATGAAGTCCAAAGGGCAGTCTCACATATTGGAACAGCCCGTCTGGAGTGGAGAATGCCGTCTTCTCGAGAGCTGCCGGGGTCAGAGGAACCTGACAATACCCCTTGGTTAGATCAAGTGTCCTGATGAACCGGGCATTTCCCAGTCTTTCAATCAACTCTTCTATTTTCGGCATGGGATAAGCATCAAATTCCAAAATAGCATTCAACTTATGGAAGTCATTACAGAATCGTTGTTGTTGTTGCCTACCCATCACCACCTGAGGGTGTCCCATCAGGAAGTCCAGGATCCAGTTGGAGGTGTTCAGTCTCAGGGTCCTTAGCTTAGTGATGAGTGGAGAGCACTATGGTGTTGAACGCTGAGCTGTAAACAATGAACAGCATTCTCACATAGGTTTTCCTTTTGCAAAGTGGAAAAGAGAAGTGTGGAGTGCAATAGAGATTGTGTCCTCTGTGGATCTGTTGGGGCGATATGCAAATTGGAGTGGATCCAATGTGTCTGGGATGATGGCGTTGATGTAAGCCATGACCAGACTTTCAAAGCATTCCATGGCTACAGATGTGAGTGCTATGGGCCGATAGTAATTTAGACAAGTTACTTTGGCGTTCTTGGGCACAGGGACTTGACATTTTCATCAAGTTCTTGAAGTTTTCCGTATTGACTGACCATGTCTTAAAGTAATGATGGACTGTCGTTTCTCTTTGCTTATTTGAAATGTTCTTGCCATAATATGGACTTGGTCTTTTACCAAATAGGGCTATCTTCTGTATATCAACCCTACCTTGTCACAACACAACTGATTGGCTCAAACACATTTACTTTTAACTTCTCTAGGGTAGCATTCGGAATTTTGGATGAAAAGCATGCCCAAATTAAACGGCCTGCTACTCGGGCCCAGAAGAGATGATATGCATATAACTGGTAATATAATAGAATAGAAAACACTCTAAACTTTCCAAAACCGTTAAAATAGTGTCTGTGAGTATAACAGAACTGATTTGGCAGGTGAAAACCTGAGAATAATCCATTCAGCAAGTAGTTTTTTTTGTTGGTTTTGTAGTTTTCTATTCAATGCCATTACAGTATCCATTGACTTAGGACTCAAATTGCAGTTCCTATGCCTTCCACTAGATGTCAACAGTCTTTAGAAATTGTTTCAGGCTTGTTTTCTGATAAATTAGGGAGTAGGAGCAGTCTAAATGAGTGGACCCTGACATGTCACAGAGCATTTTCATGCGCAATCCCGAAAGAGTGCATTTCTTGTTTACCTTTTATATTGACAACGTTATTGTCCGGTTGAAATATTATAGACCATTTAGGCTAAAAAATAACCTGAGGATTGAATATAAACATGTTTGACATGTTTATATGAACTTTACGGATACAATTTAGATTTTTTTTGTCTGCCTGTTTTGACTGCGTTTGAGCTTGTGGATTACTGAAGAAAACGCGCAAACAAAATGGAGGTTTTTGGATATAAAGAGACTATCGAACAAAAGGAACATTTATTAAATTAATGTCTTCTGAGTGCAACCATATGAAGATCATCAAATGTAAGGGATTAATTTTATCTCTATTTCTGAGTTTTGTAACTCTTCTGCTTGGCTGGTTACTGTTTGTAATGATTTGTCAACTGGGCTATGTTCTCAAATAATCGTAAGGTATGCTGTCGCCGTAAAGCACTTTTAAAATCTGACACCGTGGTTGGATTCACAAGAAGTTAATCTTTAAACCTATGTAAAATATGTTTTGTTTTCTGAATTTTTATAATGAGTATTTCTGGATTTGAATTTGGCGCTCTGTTGTTGGCCAGATGGGACGCTAGCATCCCACATACCCTAGAGAGGTTAACAAGGCACACCCTTTCACACATAGTAAACAAAAAATAGTAGAAGTAGTAGAAGACTGAAAATGAACAAAAAATGACATAGAAACACTGGATTTTCAGTTATATTTTTGTATTATTTAAAAAAATATATATTATTTTTCTCCCCCTTTTTTCTCCCCAATTTCGTAGTATCCAATTGTTAGTAGTTACTGTCTTGTCTCATCGCTACAACTCCCGTATGGGCTCGGGAGAGACGAAGGTTGAGAGTCATGCGTCCTCTGAAACACAACCCAACCAAGCCGCACTGCTTCTTACCACAGCGCGCATCCAACCTGGAAGCCAGCCGCACCAATGTGTCAGAGGAAGCACTGTACACCTAGCGACAGGCAGCAAGATGTATAAAAATCTCCACTGTTGAAAACTAAATGTTGGTCTTAAAGAAATGTGAGATCGTGTCTAGATGCTTTTTATAGTGGATATCAAGTTTATAAATTGCCTGGCTGGGCTGATGAGACAGTGGATTGCGCAGTCAGATGGAACAGAGTAAATAGGCATTTCAATGTCTTAGATTTAGCCGGTGGTAACTTGTGGAATAGACACCGGCTGGAATGTTCAAAAAAGTTACGATCACCACAAAAAAACAGGAGCCTGTAAAACGTCCGCTATACACTGAGTCTACAAAACACAACACCTTCCTAATATTGAGTTGCACTCCCTTTTTCCATTAGAACAGCCTCAATTCGTTGGGGGCATGGAATCTACTTGGTGTCGAAAGCATTCCACAGGGATGCTGGCTAATGTTGACTCCAATGCTTCCCACCGGTGACACTTCCCACAGTGTCAAGTTGGCTGGATGTGCTTTGGGTGGTGGACCATTCTTGATACACACAGGAAACTGTTGAGCATGAAAAACGTAGCAGAATTGCAGTTCTTGACACAATCAAACTGGTGTGCCTGGCACCTACTGCCATACCCCGTTCAAAGGCACTTAAATATTTTGTCCACTGCACCACTCGGGAGGCCATGTCCCTTAATGTTGATGATGTGGTTGTTACTGACAAGGAGCACATGGCTGAGCTCTTTAATCACCACTTCATTAAGTCAGGATTCCAATTTGAATCAGCCATGCCTCATTGTCCGCCCAACATTTCCTCATCACCATCACCCTTCTAATGCGACTAGCCCCGATGCTCCTCCCTCTTATTCCCCTGCTCCGCTACAAAGTTTCTCCCTACAGGCGGTCACTGAGTCGGAGGTGCTAAAGGAGCACCTTAAACTTGACCCCCCAAAAAACATCTGGGTCAGATAGTTTACATCCTTTCTTCTTTGAGGTTTCAGCCCTTATCATCGCTAAGCCTATCTCTGACCTTTTTAACCCGTCTCTTCTCTCTGGGGAGGTTCCCATTGCTTGGAAAGCAGCCACAGTGCATCCGTTATTTAAAGGGGGAGATTAAACTGATCCTAACTGTTCTTGGCCCATTTCTATTTTGCCCTGTTTATCAAAAGTGTTGAAAAAAAACCTCAATAATCAACTGACTGGCTTTATTGATGTCTATAGTATTCTCTCTGGTATGCAATCTGGTTTCTGCTCAGGTTATGGATGTGTTACTGCAACCTTAAAGGTCCTAAATGATGTCACTATTGCCCTTGATTCTAAGCAATGTTGTGCTGCTGTTTTTATTGACTTGGCCAAAGCTTTTGATACGGTAAACCATTCCAGTCTTGTGGGCCGGCTAATGAGTATTGGTGTTTCTGAGATGTTTGGCCTAGTTTGCTAAAGCCTCTTCAGTCTACCCCCTCCTTTTTCGAACATTCTGTTAAAAATCGCGCAACATTTCAGCGTCCTGCTACTCATGCCAGGAATATAGTATATGCATATGATTAGTATGTGTGGATAGAAAACACTCTGAAGTTTCTAAAACTGGTTAAATAATGTCTGTGACTATAACAGAACGTGAACAGCAAGCGAAATCCCAAGAAAAACCTGGTCACAAAAACCACAGAAAAGTATTAATGCGCCAGTCTCTGAGTTGTTTATTGCAAGCAAAAATATATAGCCAGGAGCTTGCTGTTCCTACAACTTCCACACGATGTCGCCAAAAACGATATTCTGGGCATACATGGACGGATTTAATCGGGAAAAAGACCCAATTGTGATGTTTATGGAACATACAGGAGTGCCAACAAAGAATATCATCAAAGGTAATGAATGTTTTATATTTTATTTCTGCGTTTTGTGTAGCGCCGGCTACGCTAATTCTTTTGTTTACATCCCCTTCAGGTATTTTGGGGTGTTGCATGCTATCAGATAATAGCTTCTCATGCTTTCGCCGAAAAGCATTTTAAAAATCTGACTTGTTGGCTAGATTCACAACGAGTGTAGCTTTAATTCAATACCCTGCATGTGTGTTTTAATGAACGTTTGAGTTTTAACGAGTACATTTAGCATTTAGCGTAGCGCATTTGCATTTCCAGGTGTCTAGATGAGACGTCTGTGTCTCAAGTAGGAGCAAGAGGTTTGCTAACTACCTCTCTCAAAGAGTGCAGTGTATGAAGTTAGAACATCTGCTGTCTCAGCCACTGCCTGTCACCAAGGGAGTGGCTCAAGGCTCGATCCTAGGCCCCACGCTCTTCTCAATTTACATCAACAACATAGCTCAGGCAGTAGGAAGCTCTCATCCATTTATATGCAGATGATACAGCTGGCCCCTCCCCGGATTTTGTGTTAAACGCTCTACAACAACGCTTTCTTAGTGTCCAACAAGCTTTCTCTGCCCTTAACCTTGTTCTGAACCCCTCCAAACAAAGGTCATGTGGTTTGGTAAGAAGAATGCCCCTCTCCCCACTACCTTTGAGGGTTTAGAGCTTGAGGAAGTCACCTCATACATGTACTTGGGAGTATGGCTAGATGGTACACTGTTCTTCTCTCAGCACATATCAAAGCTGCAGGCTAAAGTTAAATCTAGACTTGGTTTCCTCTATCGTAATTGCTCCTCTTTCACCTCAGCTGCCAAACTAACCCTGATTCAGATGACCATCCCACCCATGCTAGATTACGGAGATGTTCTTTACCATACGACCATCAGATTTGCCACAAATGCTCCTTATAGGACACATCACTGCACTCTATACTCCTCTGTAAATGGGTTATCTCTGTATACCCGTTGCAAGAGCCATTGGTTTATGCTTATTTAGAAAACCCTCTTAAGGCCTCACTCACCCTCACTCACCCTATCTGAGATATCTACTGCAGCTCTCATCCTCCATATACAATACCCGTTCTGGTGGTCACATTGTGTTAAAGGGCCGCAAAGCACACACATCACTGGGTTGCTCCTCTTTTCAGTTTGCTGCAGCTAGCCACTGGAACGAGCTGCAAAAAACACACAGTCTCTTCATTCAAACACTCAATCATGGACATTCTTACTGACAGTGGTGGCTGCTTCACGTGATGTATAGTTGTCTCTACCTTATTGCCTTTGTGCTGTTGTCTGTGCCCAATAATGTTTGTATCATGTTTTGTGCTTTTACCATATGCTACGGCCATGTTGTGTTGCTACCAGGCTGTGTTGTCATGTGTTGCTGCCATGCTATGTTGTTGTCTTAAGTCTCTCTTTGTGTATTGTTGTGGTTTCTCTCTTGTTGTCACGTCCTGACCATAGAAAGCCTTTATTTTCTATGGTAGAGTAGGTCAGGGCGTGACTAGGGGTTATCTAGTTTATTATTTCTATGTGGGGTTCTAGGGTTGTTTTTCTATGTTGTTGTTTGTGTATGATTCCCAATTAGAGGCAGCTGGTAATCGTTGTCTCTAATTGGGGATCATATTTAAGTAGCTGTTTTCTCACCTGTGGTTATGGGATATTGTTTTGAGTTAGTGCACGTAGCTTCGCTGTCGTCACGGTTCGTTGTTAGTTTATTTGTTTTATGTTTTTGTTCAGTTTCACTTTATCATTATGTGGAACTCAACATACGCTGTGCCTTGGTCCGACATTCATTATAACGAACGTGACACTTGTTGTGATGTGGGTTTTGTCCTATATATATATATATATATATATATATATATATATATTTTTTTTTTTTTTATCCTAGCCCTTTTGCCTTTTGGTAGGCCGTCATTGTAAATAAGAATTTGTTCTTAACTGACTTACCTAGTTAAATAAAGGTTAAATCTACTGAAAAAAAAAATAATTAACAGGTGACATCAATAAGGTATCATAGCTTTCACCTGGATTCCAGCGCCATTCTTCTTTCAGGCAAGCCAGTATCAGAACTGTGTCCGATGCCGCTAGTAGCACAGTACACAGTACACCAACCATGGGTAACCAATAGTTGGCTGCTGTCAGCTACCCCCACAAAAATACTATAGTATACTATGGTATTAAAACCCATGTTGAAGTGTTGTATACACAACCAGTCTGTTAAGCAGATCTCTTTCCAGGGCTCTCTTTCTTAAATCTCAGTCCTATAGTATCGAGCTCCAAATATCCTCCTAATACGATAGATTACGTTTTCCATATGCTACATATCCTTTGTCATGAACACAGAGATTCAGCTGCATTGATCCAAAACATTTTGTATTATTTTTATTATTTCACCTTTATTTAACCAGGTAGGCCAGTTGAGAACAAGTTCTCATTTATAACTGCGACCTGGCCAAGATAAAGCAAAGCAGTGCGACAAAAACAACACATGGTATAAACAAACGTATAGTCAATAACACAATAGAAACATCTGTATACAGTGTGTGCAAATTAAGTAAGGGGATAAGGCAATAAATAGGCCAATAGTGGCGAAGTAATTACAATTTAGCAATTTACAGTGGTGTGATATATGTGCCGATGAGGATGTGCAAGTAGAAATACTGGTGTGCAAAAGAGCAGAAAAACAAATACGGGGATGAGGTAGGTTGGTTGGATGGGCTATTTACTGACGGTCTGTGTACAGCTGCAGCGATCGGTAAGCTGCTCTGACAGCTGACGCTTAAAGTTAGCGAGGGAGATATGTCTCCAACTTCAGTGATTTTTGCAATTTGTTCCATTCATTGTCAGCAGAGGACTGGAAGGAAAGGCTGCCAAATGAGGTGTTGGCTTTGGAAACAGAACAACGTCGTTATACTATGTACACTATATTTTTTGTTTAGTTTAGTTTTTAGTTACACTTTTTAGTTACACTTTATTGCAATTTAAGATGATATTTATTAGTCAATCCAGTCCTTTCAGAGCCACTGGGGGACATCAGTGATGATAGCTAGGAATCAGTTTGTGACTAATCACATTGTCCATATCTTTTTGTCTGTCAGTTAACTAATCAACCAACCAATCATCCAACAAATAAATTTACCAATCAATCAATCATGTATTCTCTCTTTTCCAGGCAACCCCCTGTTGATCAACTCATCCCAGCAGCCGGACCTAACGGTGTCACGGACCTACACCAGCCCCATCTGCTTCCAGGACTCAATGGATAAAGAACTCATATCTCAGGAGCCTTCGCTCTTCGACCCCCTGCCCGACCTCAAGGTCAAAGTTCACTCCTCTTTCATGGTGTCCCTGGGCGTGTCAGAGAGGGGGGCCGAGTACCACATCCAGAAAGCCCACCCCCAGACCTTCCCCCGGGGACTGGCGCCCGACTACAGCGGTGTGGGTTTGGAGGGGACGCTGAGAGGAAGGAGGGAGAAGACCCTCATCGGCCCCCTTGCCCCGTCTACGCCATCCAGGCCCCCACTCAGGACGGCCGGGGTGTTCGGACACGCGGGAGGGAGGCTGGTGGTGCCCAATACAGGTGAGGGTTGTGGTTTGTAAGGGCAATGTACCACACACATGTACACATGCAAACGCAAGCGTGCACATACACAGGCATGGAGGCTTCCACACACACATGTGGAACATACCACATACATAGAGGCACACACACGCACAGAGGAGAGGATCACAAGATGCATACATACACACGCGCGCACGTACGCACACACACTGCTGGGTGTCAGGTCTATTTAGTGCAGGTGACAGTCAGAGAGGCCAGTCAGGGTCTCTGGGGCTCTCAAATCAATGTTGCCAGTGTACCACTGTACCACAATGTTGCCAGTGTACCACACACACACACACTACCACCAACACTGGAGCCCACAAACAATTCCTAGAGTGCTAATCTAACTTGCCAGTAGATTAAAGTGTCACAAAGGACAGGAGACAGCTGTGTGTGTGTGTGTGTGTGTGTGTGTGTGTGTGTGTGTGTGTGTGTGTGTGTGTGTGTGTGTGTGTGTGTGTGTGTGTGTGTGTGTGTGTGTGTGTGCGCGTGCGTGCACATATGTGTGCAAGCGTGTGCATGTGTCTCGTGATAATCTCCTCTGTTCCTCTCTCTTTCTCTCGCTGTCTGTAGGCGTGAGTCTGTTAGTGCCCCATGGGGGGATAGCTGTGGACACTACCTGGGAAATGTACATGGTCATCAACCAGGAGGACAGCAGCAGGTATAACACGACACACAGATATGGCACAGAGAATCAGGCTGCCTGCCTCCCTCCCTACCTCTTATCGCTCTCTCTTTCATTCTACCACTTCATCTCACTCCATCTCTCATCCTGTTTTCCATATTTCTCATTTCTCTCTCTCTCCCACTTATTTACACCCACACGCACGGGTGTATGCAAGCTCACTCACTCACTCACTCACTCACTCACTCACTCACTCACTCACTCACTCACTCACTCACTCACTGTCACAGACACACACACACACACATTCCAACATACAAACACACACACACAAACACACCCACATATAGTGGTTCCTCAATTAGAAGTTGCTTCATACTATGGTATAGGATGCAGTGTGCTGTGGTATGGTATAGTGCGTTACAGTGCTTACCGTTAATGCCCACCAGAGGGCATCTTTGAGAACATCTACACTTCATGATTACAATATAATTCTATATTTCATTGTAGGCCGATAGGAAGAAAAAAAGGAAGAAGGTCAAGCAAGCCCGAATTTCAATATTGGCAGAATATTGTATGAAATACAATTGGGCATTTAAATGCAATTCACTCTGGTAGTTTCAATTCAAATGTGACTCGTTCCGTTCTCTATTCTCTTGTTGATATAATATCCTGGACTTTATGATTATTTACATTCTCCGGTTCACAGCACTGTATTGGTTTTGACTGACAGCTGTTATAATCTTGAGCTCCGCACGCGACTAGAAGATGCCCCTATCCCTCCCGCTAATTGGGCTTTTGCACATTTGTAGTCTGAATCAGGGAAATGCTGTAAATCGATAGTAGTCGATGTGTTTTGACCTTAGAGTTGAATGCGATTATTTTAGTTTTAAAGCCACCAGATGCTTCTTTCTATTGTTGTTATTTATTCGGTAATGAGTTAAGCACACAGACTCAGCCATAAATTAGTGAGTCTGTGTGCCTGCTTGAGTGGATGAGCTGAACTCTTCAGAAACCAACGACAAAGTTACTATTGAAGGCTTGGCCTATTTAGAAGGCTATTTTGCATGTTTTAATTGGTTCAGATAGAATCTAGATTCGGGCCTACTACCAATTAAACCAATTTATTTATTTCTCTGTGCCCCTCACTGCATCTAGACCCGAATTGTCTGCTTTATATGAGGCTTTCATTTAGGAAGGTCATAAAAAACACGATACTAAGATAAGGTATTTCAAAAGAACAGAATAGCATGTTTTGAGTTGTATTTATCTGTGCTTAGTAGCCGAGGCTATATGGCTGCGCCATTCTTCATCCTTACCATTCAGTTAATTCAATGTTTACAATGATCCGTTTCTGTCTGGTTTCTATCTACCCATTCATCAATTCATCAAGAGACACATTAGCGCCTGGGTAGAAATGATTTACACCGAACCTAAAAGCATAACCAGCACAACCATAACTCCCCCTTGCGGTGACGCAATATACCGTACTATATACCATAATATACCTCAATGCACTGCGCCGTAACCTGGAAACTTTTAATTCAGGAACCACTATATACACCGCCCAGCATGCAGCCTTAGCTCATCTTGCACACTCTACAGGGGAGGACTTGATGTGTCAGGAAGAGGCTGGCAGTTGCAGACACGGCCCTGCAGATTGCAGCATAGCCCTGAGCGACTGGCTCAGCAACTGGCTCAGCCCCCTCCTTCCTGTGTGACTAGTTAAGGCTGTGAATGTTAAAGTCTTCAGTGTTAAGGGTATCTGCCATCATTTGTCAGATAGAACAAGACAGACTCTAGGTAACTATTGCCTGCTATGGAGAGCCCATTGCCATGACTTAGCTGTCAAGACTTTCACAAGGCTATTACTCAAGGCGAAAATGGCAAGACAGTTAAAAGACATTCACAAGAAATGTAATACTGTTGACTTTTCTCTGAGAGGCTTCAAGAAGTTATCTCACCACCATGAGTCAGTCTTTTTGGATCATTTTGTTTGTGATTGCTTTGCAGACCAAAAATGTGTAATATCTCGAACACATCTGGATGAAACCATCCCAAAAACGTATCACCCACCCCTGACAACCTGGTTAACTGGTTGGCCCCATCAATGAAATTACATTTCGACTTCTCAAGGAGTTTAAATATGTGACATTGATTGTCAAATGTGTCAAATGTGGCTGTAATCCATGTCATCCCTCCTCCCTCTTCCACTTCCCTCCTCCTCAGAGCACCCCAGAGGCTTCTGGGTAGCGAGGGTAAAGATAAGGATCAAAGGTCACCTATAGTTTAAGCCTCAGAGCTTAGGGGTGGACTGCCTGTGTCTGTCCCGTGAGGTGTGCGCTACTCTAAACACTCCTTGATCTCCCTGAGCCCACACCTTTAGGTTTCTGCCTGGTCCCGATAACGTTGTTTTCTGTTTACTTCCTGCCTGGCAATAGAGGGAGTCTGGAGGGCAGCGCACCATTGAGCTGTCAATCAGAGTCTTTTGACAAGCGCATAGAGAGACCCTGGGAGAAATTAAATGTTTTCCTCCTATTCAGACTTCAGGACGAATCCAACTACCTGAGGCGGTTTGGCGGTGGATCTCCACTTGGCTGCAGGATAGGAATCGATCAGCTCAGCCTTGGTGGCTCCAGGGCTGCCGTATGGAGACGGAGATGAGAGGCTTTTCCTCACTAGGGAAGTCTTCACACTGCAGTCTAGAGGCCTTGGTGGGGGTTATTAGATATTACTGAGAGATCAGGAGAACAGTTAACCGTCTAAGTTAGCGGTGTTGAGTTGGGGAGCCTTATGCTGAACACACACAGAAAAGTGTGTCCGTTCTTCAGTGTTTTTAATGTCACGTGCTTGTAACAGAGGCAGTTCCTGGCGCTAGCCTCATCTAATGTGTTAAAGCCTTGGCTTCGACGCAGCGAGCTAACGAGGTCTTGTTGTGCACTGAAAAGCTTGAAACTCCGTAGGGAACAGTATCCAAGGTTGTTACAATGTATTTTTTCTAAATGAAACAATAAAATCCCCACGGGGTGTTAGTGCCTTGAAGTGCAGTTATTGTTTGATCCTTGTCAGGCCATCACGGTATAGCCCGTGGCCTTAACACGAGGTCAGGAGATCTCTGTAGAGATCCGATCAGTGACCAAGTGTGAATGAGAGATCGAGTGGAAGGGAGTGAAAAGGGAAAGTGTGGCTGACGAAGTGTGAGAGGGAGACTGCGAGGTTGTTAGGAGGAGTTGCAATAGAGGGATGAACGATCGAGAGTGAGAGAAGGAGTGTTGATTAGGGCTTACTTCCGGTGGCCTTCAGTCAAACCTCTCTCTGTTTGCAATCATGTTACTATTCACTTGACCTTTTTATCTTGTTTACGGAGCTAATTTATGCGTAGACAAATGGTTGTGTATTTGTTTGCATGTTTTCAGAATAAGAGTTTCAGTGGATCATAGAATATCATTCAGCATCACAATGCCAGTCAAAGCATTCCAACATGAAAACACTCCAATCCATTATTAAAACATCAACAACCCAAAGTCACCCTACCTGATCCACCTCTCAAACTAATTCCATTGAACAAATCATTTCAATTTGTTCCCGAGATACTCAAGACAGAACCATGAAACATTTCTAGTTTTTCATCTTGTCATCATGTTTTCTATTCTCCTCTCTTCAGGCTAATTATCAGAGTCTGATCTGCAGGTAACCTTGATGTTCCTCTAACAAGTGGGCCTAATTACCATAGCGCACAAAGAGACACACATATATACACTGCTCAAAAAAATAAAGGGAACACTTAAACAACACAATGTAACTCCAAGTCAATCACACTTCTGTGAAATCAAACTGTCCACTTAGGAAGCAACACTGATTGACAATAAATTTCACATGCTGTTGTGCAAATGGAATAGACAACAGGTGGAAATTATAGGCAATTAGCAAGACACCCCCAATAAAGGAGTGGTTCTACAGGTGGGGACCACAGACCACTTCTCAGTTCCTATGCTTCCTGTCTGATATTTTGGTCACTTTTGAATGCTGGCGGTGCTTTCACTCTAGTGGTAGCATGAGACGGAGTCTACAACCCACACAAGTGGCTCAGGTAGTGCAGCTCATCCAGAATGGCACATCAATGCGAGCTGTGGCAAGAAGGTTTGCTGTGTCTGTCAGCGTAGTGTCCAGAGCATGGAGGAGCTACCAGGAGATAGGCCAGTACATCAGGAGACGTGGAGGAGGCCGTAGGAGGGCAACAACCCAGCAGCAGGACCGCTACCTCCGCCTTTGTGCAAGGAGGAGCAGGAGGAGCACTGCCAGAGCCCTGCAAAATGACCTCCAGCAGGCCACAAATATGCATGTGTCTGCTCAAACGGTCAGAAACAGACTCCATGAGGGTGGTATGAGGGCCCGACGTCCACAGGGGGGGGGGTTGTGCTTACAGCCCAACACTGTGCAGGACGTTTTTCACTTGCCAGAGAACACCAAGATTGGCAAATTCGCCACTGGCGCCCTGTGCTCTTCACAGATGAAAGCAGGTTCACACTGAGCACATGTGACAGACATGACAGTCTGGAGACACCATGGAGAACGTTCTGCTGCCTGCAACATCCTCCAGCATGACCGGTTTGGCGGTGGGTCAGTCATGGTGTGGGGTGGCATTTCTTTGGGGGGGGCCGCACCGTCCTCCATGTGCTCGCCAGAGGTAGCCTGACTGCCACTAGGTACCGAGATGAGATCCTCAGACCCCTTGTGAGACCATATGCTGGTACGGTTGGCCCTGGGTTCCTCCTAATGCAAGACAATGCTAGACCTCATGTGGCTGGAGTGTGTCAGTAGTTCCTGCAAGAGGAAGGCATTGATGCTATGGACTGGCCCGCCTGTTCCCCAGACCTGAATCCAATTGAGCACATCTGGAACATCATGTTTTGCTCCATCCACCAACGCCACGTTGCACCACAGACTGTCCAGGAGTTGGCGGATGCTTTAGTCCAGGTCTGGGAGGAGATCCCTCAGGAGACCACCCGCCACCTCATCAGGAGCATGCCCAGGCGTTGTAGGGAGGTCATACAGGCACGTGGAGGCCACACACACTACTGAGCCTCATTTTGACTTGTTTTAAGGACATTACATCAAAGTTGTTTCAGCCTGTAGTGTGGTTTTCCACTTTAATTTTGAGTGTGACTCCAAATCCAGACCTCCATGGGTTGATACATTTGATTTCCAATGATAATTTTTGTGTGATTTTGTTGTCAGCACATTCAACTATGTAAAGAAAAAAGTATTTAATAAGAATATTTCATTCATTCAGATCTAGGATGTGTACACACAGACAAACAAACAAACATACTCACAAACATGCGTGCTCACATGAACACACATACATGCAGCACAGCTGCAGGCTTTCACCACTGTTGTCTTATTTATTCTGTATTTTTAGACGAGAGATCATAACCAATGTTATGCTGCTGATTGCTTTCATTTGAACAATGGAGACACATTTAACACAATAGGCACTGATAATTATCTGAAAAATAAATAACGATAAAGCAGAGTGAAAATCCTGTGGCGAGGTTGATCTCACTTTGTTCACCCCATATCGTGTTCAACTGATGTTTCAGAAAAAATATAACACAGGCATATGCTTGCATATGTTTTTATTCTCCGTTGATGGTTAGCCTACCCTACACAGTAGAATGCTAGCCTACTTGTTTCCTCCTAAAAGAAAAAAGGTTGTGTACCCAAACACACCCTATTCCAGCCAGTCAGTATTTGGATGTTTGTGATGTTTCACTCAACACCAACAAACAGTGGTCCTGATCCCTTCGTTAGAGTGTCCAGTTAATCAGTTTAGCTGAAATCACTCCTCTGACTCTGCCTCTGGTCGCTAGTCGGACCTGTCACTCAGGCTTAGGCGGGGGGGGGGGGGGAGCTTGGCCCTGTGACAGCAGGGGATATCAGGGCCATTCTACCCACAGTGAGATTGACCCCCAGGACTGACGGTTGAGGCTCAAATAGTACGAAGTCAAGCAGACATCACTTTTCATTGAGCGCTGGGCTGTAAAAAATATGTGTAGTAGTGCAGGCCCTTTTGGACTCATGGCAGCCTCATCAAAGTTTCTGTGTTCGCTAGAATGGGCCACTGTTTCTTTTTCCCCTCTGTACTAAGCTTACAAACTCACAAGCTCACAAACCTCTCTCTGTTTGCAATCATGTTACTATTCACTTGACCTTTTTATCTTGTTTACGGAGCTAATTTATGCGTAGACAAATGGTTGTGTATTTGTTTGCATGTTTTCAGAATAAGAGTTTCAGTGGATCATAGAATATCATTCAGCATCACAATGCCAGTCAAAGCATTCCAACATGAAAACACTCCAATCCATTATTAAAACATCAACAACCCAAAGTCACCCTACCTGATCCACCTCTCAAACTAATTCCATTGAACAAATCATTTCAATTTGTTCCCGAGATACTCAAGACAGAATCATGAAACATTTCTAGTTTTTCATCTTGTCATCATGTTTTCTATTCTCCTCTCTTCAGGCTAATTATCAGAGTCTGATCTGCAGGTAACCTTGATGTTCCTCTAACAAGTGGGCCTAATTACCATAGCGCACAAAGAGACACACATATATACACTGCTCAAAAAAATAAAGGGAACACTTAAACAACACAATGTAACTCCAAGTCAATCACACTTCTGTGAAATCAAACTGTCCACTTAGGAAGCAACACTGATTGACAATAAATTTCACATGCTGTTGTGCAAATGGAATAGACAACAGGTGGAAATTATAGGCAATTAGCAAGACACCCCCAATAAAGGAGTGGTTCTACAGGTGGGGACCACAGACCACTTCTCAGTTCCTATGCTTCCTGTCTGATATTTTGGTCACTTTTGAATGCTGGCGGTGCTTTCACTCTAGTGGTAGCATGAGACGGAGTCTACAACCCACACAAGTGGCTCAGGTAGTGCAGCTCATCCAGAATGGCACATCAATGCGAGCTGTGGCAAGAAGGTTTGCTGTGTCTGTCAGCGTAGTGTCCAGAGCATGGAGGAGCTACCAGGAGATAGGCCAGTACATCAGGAGACGTGGAGGAGGCCGTAGGAGGGCAACAACCCAGCAGCAGGACCGCTACCTCCGCCTTTGTGCAAGGAGGAGCAGGAGGAGCACTGCCAGAGCCCTGCAAAATGACCTCCAGCAGGCCACAAATATGCATGTGTCTGCTCAAACGGTCAGAAACAGACTCCATGAGGGTGGTATGAGGGCCCGACGTCCACAGGGGGGGGGGTTGTGCTTACAGCCCAACACTGTGCAGGACGTTTTTCACTTGCCAGAGAACACCAAGATTGGCAAATTCGCCACTGGCGCCCTGTGCTCTTCACAGATGAAAGCAGGTTCACACTGAGCACATGTGACAGACATGACAGTCTGGAGACACCATGGAGAACGTTCTGCTGCCTGCAACATCCTCCAGCATGACCGGTTTGGCGGTGGGTCAGTCATGGTGTGGGGTGGCATTTCTTTGGGGGGGGCCGCACCGTCCTCCATGTGCTCGCCAGAGGTAGCCTGACTGCCACTAGGTACCGAGATGAGATCCTCAGACCCCTTGTGAGACCATATGCTGGTACGGTTGGCCCTGGGTTCCTCCTAATGCAAGACAATGCTAGACCTCATGTGGCTGGAGTGTGTCAGTAGTTCCTGCAAGAGGAAGGCATTGATGCTATGGACTGGCCCGCCTGTTCCCCAGACCTGAATCCAATTGAGCACATCTGGAACATCATGTTTTGCTCCATCCACCAACGCCACGTTGCACCACAGACTGTCCAGGAGTTGGCGGATGCTTTAGTCCAGGTCTGGGAGGAGATCCCTCAGGAGACCACCCGCCACCTCATCAGGAGCATGCCCAGGCGTTGTAGGGAGGTCATACAGGCACGTGGAGGCCACACACACTACTGAGCCTCATTTTGACTTGTTTTAAGGACATTACATCAAAGTTGTTTCAGCCTGTAGTGTGGTTTTCCACTTTAATTTTGAGTGTGACTCCAAATCCAGACCTCCATGGGTTGATACATTTGATTTCCAATGATAATTTTTGTGTGATTTTGTTGTCAGCACATTCAACTATGTAAAGAAAAAAGTATTTAATAAGAATATTTCATTCATTCAGATCTAGGATATGTACACACAGACAAACAAACAAACATACTCACAAACATGCGTGCTCACATGAACACACATACATGCAGCACAGCTGCAGGCTTTCACCACTGTTGTCTTATTTATTCTGTATTTTTAGACGAGAGATCATAACCAATGTTATGCTGCTGATTGCTTTCATTTGAACAATGGAGACACATTTAACACAATAGGCACTGATAATTATCTGAAAAATAAATAACGATAAAGCAGAGTGAAAATCCTGTGGCGAGGTTGATCTCACTTTGTTCACCCCATATCGTGTTCAACTGATGTTTCAGAAAAAATATAACACAGGCATATGCTTGCATATGTTTTTATTCTCCGTTGATGGTTAGCCTACCCTACACAGTAGAATGCTAGCCTACTTGTTTCCTCCTAAAAGAAAAAAGGTTGTGTACCCAAACACACCCTATTCCAGCCAGTCAGTATTTGGATGTTTGTGATGTTTCACTCAACACCAACAAACAGTGGTCCTGATCCCTTCGTTAGAGTGTCCAGTTAATCAGTTTAGCTGAAATCACTCCTCTGACTCTGCCTCTGGTCGCTAGTCGGACCTGTCACTCAGGCTTAGGCGGGGGGGGGGGGGGGGGGCTTGGCCCTGTGACAGCAGGGGATATCAGGGCCATTCTACCCACAGTGAGATTGACCCCCAGGACTGACGGTTGAGGCTCAAATAGTACGAAGTCAAGCAGACATCACTTTTCATTGAGCGCTGGGCTGTAAAAAATATGTGTAGTAGTGCAGGCCCTTTTGGACTCATGGCAGCCTCATCAAAGTTTCTGTGTTCGCTAGAATGGGCCACTGTTTCTTTTTCCCCTCTTGCTCTTGCTCATGTAAAGCCCACTGTTTAAGAAACATGCCCTAATCATGTACGCTGTCTGTGGAGAGTTTGGAGTCTAAACCCATCCTGATGTTTTTGTATGTGTGTTTTCAGCAGCACCCTATCAGAAGAGAGACAGGAGGTCCTGCTGAGTCCAGAGGTCACGTACGGTCCGCTGGGCCTTGACCTCTCCTGTCCCGTCGCCATGACGATAGCCCACTGCGCTGAGGTTGCCGCCGATAACTGGAGCATCCGCCTCAAGAGGCAGACACAGGATAACAAGTGGGAGGTGAGATTATCCTGAAAACATTTCAGAACATTAAGAGGAACAGTGTGGCATTTTCTCTCTCAGAACATAACTGTGTAAAAGACTCTGTATAATTCACAATTGATATTGTAACTTTCCTTTTATAATATCCGTGAGTTTATGTAACCTGAGTTCAAGTAAACAACATTCAAATGCTTTCCAGACGATGCAAACGCCTGCCACTGTAATCAAATCAAATTAAAACTGGCCCAGATTTTTTTATTTATTTGACCTTTATTTAACAAGGCAAATCAGTTAGGAACAAATTCTTATTTACAATGACGGCCTAGGAAAGTGAGTTAACTGCCTTGTTCAGGGGCAGAACGACAGATTTTTACCTTGTCAGCTCGGTGATTCGATTATGTGCCATCTATGTTACGGTTATTTTCTACAACTTTGCTTTCTTCGTGGGCCATTTAATGTGCAAGGAAAATGTCACCCAATATGCTCACATCCAATGAAACATTTCCATATACTAGATTGAGATAAGTTGATTTCGATTTCTTTGTTCCTTACAAAAAAGCAGGAATGTTCAGTGTTCACCTTGTCTTCTTCCCTAAATCTGAGAATAAGATTCAATCACATAATCTAAATTCCACATATTCTGTTCTTCATACTGACTTCTCAGCCTCTATTCCACTGAGGTTCATTGAGCTGCCAGTTAGGAGGAACTATTTCACTCACTCATGTTAGCATGGACTTCTTTGAAAAGTAGTGAAAGCTCAAGTCCAACCTCTCAAAAAAAAAAACTCTGCCTCTTATAACATCCCACGCTGTCTTTCGAGACGAGGGACTCCCTCGTTCTCTCAAGCTCTTTGCTCCGACATCAATCCACACCCTCCATTTTTCTCCATCCATCCACCCGTCTATCCAGCCCAGCAGACATATCAGCGATGTTCTTTTGAAGGCCCAATGCAGTAAAAAACGTGATTGTCCTGTGTTTTATATTTCCACGCTATGAGGTTTGAATAATATGTTGTAATTGTGAAAAATAAACAAATGCCTTTTTACTGTATGAGCTGTTTGAAAAGACTGGCTGAGAGGGGACCGGCGTGTGGGTGTGCGTGGAACCCCATCATTACAGAAGCATCCCTTTCCACCACAATCCCTTCATCAGATTCCTTTCCTCCATCAACCATCCCTTCTACTTCCTATGTGGTCACATCAAAGAGCAGAGACAGCAGCAGGGGACCAGAACTATATTCTCCACACACACACACACACACACACACACACACAAAATATATATATATATGAAATTGTGAAAATTATGATAATGCCCTTTTAGTGTAAGAGCTGTTTTAAAAAAACACCTACATTTTCTGCCTGTTTTGGTGAGATGGAGTTGGTGAGATGGAGTCATCGCCAGGCGGTAAATTAGTCAATAGACCAATAAGAAAGAGCGTTCCAAATCTCTTTGCCAATAACAGTTTGTTTTCAGTTTTTCCCTCCTCACTCAGACCACTTCCAGACAGTCCTAGCAATATTCTTGCTTGAGAAATTGTTCTTTGCTAACAAGGTATTTTTTATTTCATAATTTTGATTCAAAACAAACACAGTAAGGTACTTGATTGTTGCCCAGAAATGATTTAATATTGCTACATTGGAACTTTAATGTTTAACTTACTTCATCAAAGGAGTGTTGGAGAGTGACCGGTAGCTCACCTAGGCATAGTTGACCCCGGAGCTCAGAGCTCCTTGTGCCTTGCATTTGACCTGTGACGGTCAAAGGCCCTGGCCTATTCACTGCCTATGACATTTACACTGGATATAATTTGCTGGCGAGAGACGCTTGCTGCACAAAAGGCAGCTAGCTATCAAAGACCAGTCGACGAATGAATGTGTGCGCGCGCTGTGGGTTATATGCTGACAGGAGAGAGGGAGAGCAGGGGGAAGAGGAAAAGATAAAAGGAGGGATAAAGAAGAAAGAGAGAGAGAGAAATGTTTAAAGGCAGATAGAGAGAATGGGAGAGAGAGAAGGTGAAGAGGGAGAGAGAAATTGGTAATTGAATTGAAATAAATTGAGAAAGACCGAGATGAGAGAGAGGCCACCCTCGTCTTGCCCATGTGAAGGAGCCGTGGCGCAACCTGTCTCCTTTACTGTGAAATAATGAGCCCTTTATCTCAGGCAGAATGCCAGGCCAGCCTCTTCAAATGTGAACCATCGCTGGAATTAGTGACATTACCAGAGATGGAAGGCATCTCTCTCCCGCTCCCTCTCAATCTCTCGCTCTCTCTCGCTTTCTCTCTCCCCTTATCTCCCATCCCCACTGTCTCTCTCTCTCTCTCTCTGCCCCCACCTCCTCACCTTCGTTCTCCCTCCTCTCTTTCTTCCTCACATTTTCCCTTAATGCTGCTAAGCTTTTGGGGCGTTTGACTCCATCATTTTCTTCCCCTGCCTGCCTGGCTGGCTGTCTGGTGAGGATGAGGTATATAGAAAGTAGATTCCTTATGTCTGCTGCAGAGCTAATGGGCCAGGTGTTGCATCTAGGCCAGTGGATTACATTACTATATTATGCAGCCTGGCTTTATAGGGTTTAACCATGCCTTATAAGCTTAGTACAGAGGGCCACAGGGTCACTGGGATGGTGCAGTAGGTGATTTAGGAGGGGAATTGAGCACAGAATGAAGGAGAATTTACCTATGCATACGGTGTGGTAATCACGTTGCTGTTCATGATGCCCAATGTGCTGATTGCGTCTTTATCCATCCCCAGGCTTTTTTCCACATTAAAAACCATTAGATTATAGCCCCAACCCGCACCTAACTCCTTATTTTTTTCTCTCTTCCTCTCACACAGGAAGTAATGTCGGTGGAGGAGGAGAGCACTTCCTGCTACTGTCTGCTGGAGGCTCAGTGCTGCCACCTGCTGTTGGAGCATCCAGGGCGCTACGCCCTGGTGGGGGAGCCTCTGAGCCAGGAGGCTGTGAAGAGGCTGAGGTTGGCCGTGTTCGGTAGTGCAGACAACACCAATCCACTGGGATACAGCCTCAGAGTGTACTGTGTCGACGACACCCCCTACGCATTCCAGGTATGGAGAAGGTGAATGGATGGATGGATGGCTTGATGGGTGAATGGATGGGTGGCCAACAAGATCGCATAGTTTCCCTTCGAAATTCGACATATTATGGATGAATGTGTATTTTTTATGCATTAATTCTGTGTGGTTACAGGGTTAAAACAAAAACAACTCAAAGGGTTAAGTTTAGGATAGAGGGGTAAAGGTTAGAGCTATGGTTTGGGGAAGGCTTAAAACAAAATAATTTTAAAACGACACGATACCATCAGGTATCATCAGCATTCACACAACTTGCAAGAGCATTGTGAACTGGTATTTCACAGTGGTCTGAGCAGTGCTCTCCAGCTTCTAGCATCCCAGTGCTGGGCAATCGTTTTATTTTTAAAAAATTGGTGCGCACCGAGGAAGGCATACTGTATATCGACGTTCTCAGGACCATTTCAATCATCCCAAATAAAAGTGTGTTGCTAGTGATCAGTCTGGGGTGGCTACTTCGCTGGCTAACTAACTAACTGATTGGCTGACTGCTTGAGTGACTGACTGACTGACTGACGGACGGATGGATGGATGGATGGATATATTGACTGCCTATCACACTAGTTTAGGCTGAGAGTAATTTGTGAGAGGACAAGATGTCAGTAACCCTTGTCTAACAGCTAGCCTGCAGTAATAGGTTTCAACTGACAGGAAGTACTATGCAAAGGTTATACTGTACACAGGACAGCTTGCTAGAAGTGTGTGTGTGTGTGTGTGTGTGTGTGTGTGTGTGTGTGTGCGCGCGCGCATATCTGTCGTCACGCCTCCACATTGTGACTTTCTTTCTTCCGTCAGATTTTCACGCTCTTCCGGAGATGAGAGAGAGAATAATGCAAAATACACCAAATAATGCAGCAGAGCAGATTTAGGCCAACCCGCTAATTATGTACAACCACCTAAAAGGAAGCTATTCCCAAACCTTCCATAACAAAGCCATCACCTACAGAGAGATGAACCTGGAGAAGAGTCCCCTAAGCAAGCTGGTCCTGGGGCTCTGTTCACAAACATAAACAGACCCCACAGAGCCCCAGGACAGCAACACAATTAGACCCAACCAAGTCATGAGAAAACAAAAAGAATTAACAAAAAAAAACAGAGCAAACTAGAATGCTGTTTGGCCCTAAACAGAGAGTACACTGTGGCAGAATACCTGACCACTGTGACTGACCCAAACTTAAAGAAAGGTTTGACTGTGTACAGACTCAGTGAGCATTGCTATTGAGAAAGGCCGCCATAGGCAGACCTGGCTCTCAAGAGAAGACAGGCTATGTGCACACTGCCCACAAAATGAGGTGGAAACTGAGCTGCACTTCCTAATCTCCTGCCAAATGTATGACCATATTAGAGACGCATATTTTCCTCAGATTATACAGATCCACAAAGAACATCGAGAACAAACCCAATTTTGATAAACTCCCGTATCTACTGGGTGAAATACCATAGTGTGCCATCACAGCAGCAAGATTTGTGACCTGTTGCCACAAGAAAAGGGCAACCAGTGAAGAACAAACACTATTGTAAATACAACCCATATTTATGTTTTTAATTTCCTTTTTGTACTTTAACTATTTGCACATCGTTACAACACTGTATATATTGGGGCGGCAGGGTAGCCTAGTGATTAGAGTGTTTGATTGACTAGTAACCGAAAGGTTGCAAGTTTAAATCCCCAAGCTAACAAGGTACAAATCTGACGTGCCCCTGAACAGGCAGTTAACCCACTGCTCCTAGGCCGTCATTAAAAATAAGAATTTGTTCTTAACTGACTTGCCTAGTTAAATAAAGGTAAAATAAAAAAAATACATATTTTGACATTTCTTTATTCTCTTGGAACTTCTGTGAGTGTAATGTTTACTGTTCATTTTTATTGCCCTTAAATTGAATTGAGAGAGAGACAGAGAGAGAGAGAGAGAGAGAGAGAGAGAGACTGTTCGACAACTAGGCGACAAGGAGGGACTTTTAATTACAAAGACAAGAGACATCGTTGCAATGTTTCGTCCCCTGTCTTCTTTCTGGGGCTTAATTGAATGTTTGCAGTGTGTTAATTAAATGTTTTTTAGCATTCCATTCCGAAAGATGAACCTGGCAAGGGAGCACACACATTACAGAAAGAGGGTGGAGAAAGAGAGATAGTTAAGGAGAGAGTGTGTGTGTGCATTCTCTCTTTAGTTCTGTAAAGAGATGATGTATGGATCGTATTCGATGAAGAGTATCTACTGCCTTGTCACACAAACTAATTTCAATCACTCTCTCATTCTCTCTCATATCGACACCCATTATCCTCTTTCTGCCTCGTTCACACAAAAAGACAAACACACACACACACACCTACACACACACACACACACACACACACACACACACACCTCTGACAGCAGCCAGTTGCTTTAAATCTGTGTGTTATTCTCCAGAGAGGTTGTGATTTGACAGATCTTGGCTCATTGGAGCAGATTCAGTTATGGACGCATCAGTCAGAGGGGAGCCTTGCATGGTGAATAGAGAGAAATTGCATTTGGGGAACCCACCAACCAATTTTCTCTGTCTCTGTCACTCTGCCCTTTTTATTTGTCCTGTTTTGGTGGGGTTTTTTGGGCTTCATACGATGAATGATTTCCCTTGTGATGCCCAGCAGGGTTGCGATTTTTCAATTTCCTAAACTCGGTCCTGGGTACCCCAAGGGGTGCACGATTTGTTTTTTCCCTTAGCACTACACAGCTTATTCAAATAATCAAAGCTTAATCGTGAGTTGATTATTTGAATCAGCTGTGTAGTGCTAGGGCAAAAACCAAAATGTGGACCGAGTTTGGGAAACACAGACAGACAGACAGACAGACAGTACATGCGTACGCACAGACACACACAAAGACACATACACACTCACTAATGCTCCCGGTCTCCCTAGAGAATCACACAACAATACCCACAGATGAGAACCCAAAAAGCGTGAAATCACCAAAGTCCTTTCATCAATAGGAAATGCTATTCTGGAAGATTAGGTTTGATTTCTGTCTCTTTGTGTGGCTTCTCATGTGATGTCAATGAGTTCAACTGAAACAGCATTTTAGGGGAATTGTGCTGCCTGATCTTTATTTATTGGACGTTTTGATGCCAGGATTTGTTTATTTGTTTCATTGTGTGTTTGGGAGGTTTCATTCTACGCGTGACATGATTATGGAATTCTTTCTAAATGAAGAAAAATGCCTTTTAAGCAATTATTCCACTTGCTTTCTCTTGCAAAGGGGGCTAACTGAATACCTAATCTGCCCATGAGCTGTTTAATGCAACTGGTTAGAGCTGTCTAGATATTCAGGGGAAGCTAGTTGTTCAGAGCTAGGGTTGCAAGGGAGGGTATATTACTGGAAACCTTTTAAGTTTACCAGTAAACTACCAGAATTTCGTATCTTTCAAGGTTGTTATGTAATCTGTCACAATACATCTAGTGGCCCTTTTGGGGACTTCACATTATCCCAGGTGTCTCTGGCCCTCCGTGTGGCCTTATCACATGTTAAATATATGAAATAATTAAATAAGATGATTTAAAAATAAAACATAGAATGACAAAGCTGTAAAACATTTTCCTAAATCTAAACCATCTACTTAGGGAATACCATTGGAATTTAATATGAGTGTTTCAGCATGAAATATCCTTTAGATTTATTTACACACTATGTATTTGTTGTCAATGTTTTGGCGGCAAACTGTTGGCAGTTGTGAAAAAAAGTCAATATTTGGATGAGTTGCAGAGGTAATTGTTGATTAGATGCTTTTTTTCATTAATTAGGCTATTTTCTCTAGAACCATATCATCTATCTACTAAAAACTCACGGACAATACGGACGCAGATATAGTAAATTAATTCTATATACGGATCACATTTTTTTTGTAAATTATTCAAGTATAAATTAACAACGTTACGATAGATTGCCATATAGTTTCTGTTCATTACCAAAATTACCGAAGATTCCAGTAACTTTGGTAAATTACCAGTAGCTTTGCAACCCTATTCAGAGCACTGCTTCTCACTGCAGTCCATGGGGTTACAGATGAAGGAGAGGGGTTGTGACTGAATAATATTGCTTTTCTATGTTCTGTAATCCATGTATACTATTCTGCAACGATGTAAACACACCCGGATTTAATGTAATTCTCACCCTTTTATCTCTCCTTCCCTCATCTCCCTATCAGGAAGTGGCGTCGGCCGAGCGGGTGAGGGGTGGTTGTCTCCTGGAGGAGCCCAAGACGCTGCTGTTCAGGGGGAACTCCCTTAACCTGCAGCTTTCCATCCAGGACGTCCCCCAGTTCCTCTGGAGCATCAAGCCTTTCACCACCTGCCAGGTAGGGGATGGAGGAATGTGTTGGGAGCGGGTGTCGGGGGGTGTGTGGGAGGGGATTAGAGAGGGAGTGTGGGTGTGCATGGAACCCAATCATTACAGAAATCTCCCTTCCACCACAATCTCTTCATCAGAGTCATTTCCTCCATCAACCATCCCTTCTTCTTCCTCTGTGGTCACAACAAAGAGCAGGGACAGCAGCAGGGGACCAGAACTATATTATCCCCCCCCCCCCCCCACAAACACACACACATAACATATTAATTGACTGGCTGTTTGTTTGTCATTGAAAGTACACAGTATGTATTAACTGAATTGACTTTGAAGAATGGAATGTTAACATGCAAGTCATTTAAGACTGCCCACCTCCAATTCAGTTTTCTCATGGATACACAACCACATCCCCAAGAGGCTGCTGCCCTTCAATGATTAGCTGAAGTCTTTTAGTGGCTAAAGTGATCATTTATCTGGTCTGGTCTTAAAAGCCCAGTGCAGTCATTGCCGTGTTTTTCCTGTGTTTTGAAAAATATTTCCACACTACGAGGATGGAATAATACTGTGATAATGCCCTTTTAGTGTAAGAGCTGTTTGAAAAGACCGCCTGAAATTTCAAGCTGTAAATTAGTTAATAGACCAATAAGAAATAGAGTTCCAGACCTCTCTGCCAATAACAGCTCATTTTCAGTTTTCCCTTAACCACTCAGACCACTCCTAGACAGTCCTACAAAATTATTTCTTAATTAAAGTGTGTGTGGGTGACCTCAAGCAACCGCAAAATATCAGATAAAGCATATACTGTACAGTTCTGTATTTCTTCATCAGCATCTTTATGCTATCGTTAATAAAATAATTATAAAAGTATTCTTTCAAAATGCAGATGTTAATTTCCTTATGGATCCATAAATAATTGGGAATAATGGGAATAAATATCACTGAATGACATAAATATTGGAACAAAGTAAGCTAGTGAAGGTAAACAAATAGTTGTTTACTGGAAAATACTAATTCAAAATTAATGGAAGAGACATCATTCAGAGGTCAAGACAGCACTACTCTGAGACAAGCATGGGGACTGGTCTTGATAAATCAATGAGATGTGTATTTTCACTGAATCTCCGTTTGGGTATCGGTTAGACTACAAATTAGGGTGTGGAAATGTTATGCTCTTAGTACTGTAGCCTACTCCTGACCATCACGTTGTATCGCGCCATATTTTCCGTTCCATCCTAACGGAAACCCTGAGGGTTTCATTTTTTGTTTTTCTTGGAATAGAAACACCATAATATGAATCAAATGAATTAAGCTACATTTCTTATAACCAATCCCATATACTATGTTCTTAAAAAAAGTTTTCAATTCTCTAGTATAGCCAATATTGAAGGCTATCAAATGCTTCTCAAAGATACCCTCTGGTGGTCAAACTAGCACTAACTAATAGAAACAGCCTAACTAGCTCTGCTAGGGCAAGTAAAATGGTCAGTGAGCTGTTCTCTCATTTGTGTCTGGAAGTAGCTAGCAAGCTAGCCAACGTTAGTCAGTTAGCTTGGGTGCTTGACTGCTATTGTTAGGACAGAACGCTCAGATAAACCCTTAAAGAGATGGGTGGGGCTAAAGTTTAAGAGGCTGTGAACAATACTGAATGGGTGTAGACAAAGAAGAGCTCTCCAGTAGGTACCAAAACATTCAAAGGCCATTTTCTCGAAAGTGAGGTTACAAGTTTATCAACTTTCAAAGCAAAATTACTTTCCCATTGTTCCTCAAATGCAATGTATGATATACCATTTTGTTGCTCTGTGTCCCTGCTTTTATCCAATGTAAAAAACACAATTTCAAATTTTGCTACATAAGACTGAATCAAGGCGGTCGGTCACATATTAAATACCCTTTAGTACGGCTGACCCCATTTAGACAACTTGTCGATTGTTTGGTCGATAGGCTGTTGGTCGACCAATATTTTTTGTTGTTGAGCAGGAGTTGGAAATATATATATTAAAAAATATAGTACACGAGACACCTGTCTGATTCATGCCTGACTGAGTGGACTAATCCATTGCAGAGGCCGTGGGATGGCACACCAGTATCACCAGTAGTACATTTACCATTTAATTATATCGATCTCTGGCTCCCTCTTTAGTATTTTGTGTCTTCATTTTTAATCGCAGTGCTTAAAGGATCAGACAAGCTCAGCAGCCTACATATAGTTGATTTGTTAAAACATACTGTAGGATCTGTCTATATATTGAAAAATACATGTTTAAAAATGTCTACCAATCGATTGGTCGAAAGAACAGACGACTCTCGGTTGACCAAGATTTTTCGTAGTCGGGGACAGCCCTAAACTATAGACCTAATCTAGCTCTGGGCCCAAATTCACAAATAGTCTCAGATTAGGAGTAGTGATATAGAATTCATTTGGCCTTTTAGATCCTAATTAATACGATTACATGAACAGATCCTACATCAGCACATCAGCATGTGCCTCAGCTTCTACTCTGAGGCACATTTTAAATACAGGTCCAGGATGACAAGATTTGCTAAACACTATGTCTGAATGCAAGCTAATTGCATTGCCCTCTTTCCTATATTTCACCTTTCAACTACTAGTTAAAAGGTCCAAAAAAAGCTTCCTAGCAAAGAGTGATTTCTTAACCTCTTAGAAGTACCCATCGTGGATCCGGTATATTTGTCATCAGCAAACGCTGAATAGCAAAGCGCAACAGTCAAAAAATATTACTAGAAAATATTCATATTCATGAAATCACAAGTGAAATATAGCGAAACACAGCTTACCCTTTTGTTAATCACCCTGTCGTCTCAGATTTTGAAATTATGCTTTACAGCGAAAGCAATACAAGCGTTTGCGTGAGTTAGCGATAGCCTAGCATAGCATTATGTACACTTAGCATCAGGAAGCTTGGTCACGAAAATCAGAAAAGCAATCAAATTAACAGTTTACCTTTGATGATCTTCGGATGTTTTCACTCACGAGACTCCCAGTTAGACAGCAAATGTTCCTTTTCTTCCATAAAGATATTTTTTATATCCAAATACCTCCGTTAGTTTGGTGCGTTATGCCCAGGAATCCACCGGAAATAGCGGTCACAACAACGCAGACAAAAATTCAAAATTATATCCATAATGTCGACAGAAACATGGCAAACGTTTTTTTATAATCAATCCTCAAGGTGTTTTTCAAATATCTATTTGATAATACGTATATCAACTGGGACAGTTGGCTTTTCACTAGGACCGGGAGGAACAATGGCCGCCTCTCTCTTTTGAGCAAAAATCACTCTGAGAGTCCCCACCTGACCACTTATGTAATGTGGTCGTTCATGCTCATTCTTCAAAATAAGGGCCTGAAACTATGTCTAAAGGCTGTAAACACCTTAGGGGAGCCATAGAAAAAGGAATCTGGTTGATATCCCTTTCAATAGTCAATAGGGATGCATAGGAACACAGAGCTTTCAAAATAAGAGTCACTTCCTGATTGGATTTTCCTCAGGCTTTCGCCTGCAATATCAATTATGTTATACTCACAGACAATATAGTTACAGTTTGGGAAACTTTAGAGTGTTTTCTATCCCAAGTTGTCAATTATATGCATATTCTAGCATCTGGTCCTGAGAAATAGGCCATTTACTTTGGGAACGTTATTTTCCCAAAAATAAAAATAGTGCCCCCAAGCTTCAAGAGGTTAAACATTTGGATAATAAAGCATTTAAAACATTTTAAAGATAGATGCCGCCTGCATTTGTTTACTAGGCCACTAGTTTGCAGACAGAGTTCAGTGTGTCAAATCGGAGGGCATGCTGTCCGGTTCTCTGGCAGTCTCTATGGGGGTGCCACAGGGTTCAATTCTCGGGCCGGCTCTTTTCTCTGTATATATCAATGATGTTGCTCTTGCTGCGGGCGATTCCCTGATCCACCTCTACGCAGACGACACCATTCTGTATACTTCCGGCCCGTCCTTGGACACTGTGCTATCTAACCTCCAAACGAGCTTCAATGCCATACAACACTCCTTCCGTGGCCTCCAACTGCTCTTAAACGCTAGTAAAAACCAAATGCATGCTTTTCAACCGATCGCTGCCTGCACCCGCACGCCCGACTAGCATCACCACCCTGGATGGTTCCGACCTAGAATATGTGGACATCTATAAGTACCTAGGTGTCTGGCTAGACTGTAAACTTTCCTTCCAGACTCATATCAAACATCTCCAATCGAAAATCAAATCTAGAGTCGGCTTTCTATTCCGCAACAAAGCCTCCTTCACTCACGCCGCCAAACTTATCCTAGTAAAACTGACTATCCTACCGATCCTCGACTTCGGCGATGTCATCTACAAAATAGCTTCCAACACTCTACTCAGCAAACTGGATGCAGTTTATCACAGTGCCATCCGTTTTGTTACTAAAGCACCTTATACCACCCACCACTGCGACCTGTATGCTCTAGTCGGCTGGCCCTCGCTACATATTCGTCGCCAGACCCACTGGCTCCAGGTCATCTACACGTCCATGCTAGGTAAAGCTCCGCCTTATCTCAGTTCACTGGTCACGATGGCAACACCCACCCGTAGCACGCGCTCCAGCAGGTGTATCTCACTGATCATCCCTAAAGCCAACACCTAATTTGGCCGCCTTTCGTTCCAGTTCTCTGCTGCCTGTGACTGGAACGAATTGCAAAAATCGCTGTAGTTGGAGACTTTTATCTCCCTCACCAACTTGAAACATCTGCTATCTGAGCAGCTAACCGATCGCTGCATCTGTACATAGTCTGTCGGTAAATAGCCCACCCAATTTTACCTACCTCATCCCCATATTGTTTATATTTATTTACTTTTCTGCTATTTTGCACACCAATATCTCTACCTGTACATGACCATCTGATCATTTATCACTCCAGTGTTAATCTGCAAAATTGTAATTATTTGTCTACCTCCTCATGCCTTTTGCACACAATGTATATAGGCTCTCTTTATTTTCTACTGTGTTATTGACTTGTTAATTGTTTACTCCATGTGTAACTCTGTGTTGTTGTCTGTTCACACTGCTATGCTTTATCTTGGCCAGGTCGCAGTTGCAAATGAGAACTTGTTCTCAACTAGCCTACCTGGTTAAATAAAGGTGAAATAAATAAAAAATATATGCAGTCTGGCAAGTAAACAGCCTACAGTACATACTATTGTAAACATGGTAAATTACTTATTTCCTTACATAAGGGAGAGCAGATCCTGTCCATACTTTCTTGGGGATCTCAAGTACTCATTAACTCTGTCTTTAATGCTTTTTGGGGTGCATCAGTCATGGACAGAAACTTCTGAGACACAGTGGTAATGACGAACACCCGGAGGTTCACTGGTAAGCCACATTTGCCCCAGGATCCATCCCAGTTGGTATTCTGTGTCCACATGTGGTATCACTCTTCAGTTACACATCCTTGGAATAGCAGGACAGCATAACGGTCCGGACAGCCCTTGCAGTGCCTGGTGAGCATTTGGTCAAGTTCTGTTGTCAGAAGAGGAATGGAAATGTTAGGGTAAACCGACAACCTGATGAACCCGCCAGGAATGTTGACTGCCTGTCGGAGGTGGAGTTCCAGAGCTCACAGGTGTGCCTGGCATGGATTGTGACTCCATCTCATTCCTCGCCCTCTTCAACGCGTCATCCTACACCAGACTCTTCGCCATAAGCGCCTGACTCTCTGCCAATGATGATGAGTGACTCTCTGCCAATACCGCCTGGCTCTGGAACAATGCATCAGCTGTCACCCGTATCTCTGCCAAAGTATCTATTGTCATGCTAATAGCCCATAATGGAGCTGTACAACATGACCGCTCGGGAGTAGGCTACAGTACTACAGTAAGAGCAAAATATTCCTAACATTTCCACATCCTAATTGTTGTCCAAGTTTATCTTTGAATAAATACCTTAGTGTAACAACAGTTTTAGTAAGTAATACTGTCGAGTAGTAACACAAAATATGTGTGCGCATGCAGGACAGAGGAATCGCAATTCTTAGACTATTGTGCTAAATTCAATCACCTTCATCCTCATCATTCAGTTCATTGAAATTATATTTTTGAAGTTGTGCACAATTATCAGTTTCTATTTGGTTTATGTTACCCATTCATTGTCAGTTAGCATAATCAGTGCTCTAACTCCCACTTGTGCTGGTCTGGAGAAATGAAGTAGTGACGCAGGGTATTGTACTAAACTACAAATTACCTGCAGTATAAACTTTTAGTTGAGCTACCACTGTATTTAACCAACCGGGTTCAATGTTAGCTAGCTAACGTTAGGCTATAACCAGCAACGCAAATGGCTCTGAAATACGAATAATAAGATCATACTGTAACGGCCGTTGGTGGAAGAAGGTGAGGACCAAAGCACAGCGTGTTCGAAACTGAACACAAAAATGAAAAACAACAAAGAGACAACCGAAACAGCTCCGTCAGGAGAAACAGAACTTAACTACCCACACCACACTGGTGGGAAAAGGCTACCTAAGTATGGTTCTCAATCAGAGACAACGATAGACAGCTGCCTTTGATTGAGAAGCACACCCGGCCAATCCACACAGAAATCCAAAACATAGAAAATGAACATAGAATGCCCACCCTAGTCACACCCTGGCATAACCAAGGACAGGACAGGCGGGCGACTCTGGCAGCGCCGGACAGGCGGGCGACTCTGGCAGCGCCGGACAGGCGGGACACTCTGGCAGCGCCGGACAGGCGGGACACTCTGGCAGCGCCGTACAGGCGGGACACTCTGGCAGCGCCGTACAGGCGGGACACTCTGGCAGAGCCGGACAGGCGGGACACTCTGGCAGCGCCGGACAGGCGGGACATTCTGGCAGCGCCGGACAGGCGGGACACTCTGGCAGCGCCGGACAGGCGGGACACTCTGGCAGCGCCGGACAGGCGGAACACTCTGGCAGCGCCGGACAGGCGGGACACTCTGGCAGCGCCGGACAGGCGGGAGACTCTGGCAGCGCCGGACAGGCGGGAGACTCTGGAGGGAGGAGACGGAGAGACAGCCTGGTCCTTGGAGGAGGCACAGGATAGACCGGGCCGTGGAGGTGCACTGGAGGTCTCGAACTAAGGGCTTGCACAACCCGTCCTGGCTGGATGGTGATTTTAGCAGACACACGGGATACAGTGTGCAGCGCCGACGCAGGAAATCCTGGCCCGAGGAGACGGACTGGCTGGATCCTCAACCTAGCCCGGCAGATGCGGGGAGCTGAGATGTAGTGCACCGGGCAAAGAACGCGTACTGGAGACACCGTGCGCTCCACCGCATAACACGGTGCCTGACCAGTACGATGCCCGCCATGGTAAGCACGTCTTGGAGAGCTGTAGCGCCGAGCTGGCACAGGATGTGCAGGGCTAGGGAGGCGCACAGGAGGCCTGGTGCGTGGGGCTGGCACAGTGTTCACCAGACGGCTAGCACGCACCTCAGGACGAGTATGGAGAGCTAACTCAGGTGACATCAAATCCCGGACACGCTGCGTCGGGCGGATGTCGTGCCTCATGCACCAACACAACTCCAACAGCAACTCCCTCATTACTCTCTCCTCCAATCTCCCCATTAACCTCTAGTAACTCCCCATCCCGGGTCTGGGAGCGTAATCATCAACTGACACTAATTAGCATAACGCAACGGACATAAATATTCCTAGAAAATATTCCTATTCATGAAAATCACAAGTGAAATATATTGAGACACAGCTTAGCCTTTTTTAATCACCCTGTCATCTCAGATTTTCAAAATATGCTTTACAGCCAAAGCTAGACAAGCATTTGTGTAAGTTTATCGATAGCCTAGCATAGCATTTTGTCCAGCTAGCAGCAGGTAACTGGGTCACGGAAATCAGAAAATAAATCAAATTAAATCGTTTACCTTTGATGAGCTTCGGATGTTTTCACTCACGAGACTCCCAGTTAGATAGCCAATGTAAATTTTTTCAAAAAATATTATTTTTGTAGGCGAAATAGCTCCATTTGTTCTTCACGTTTGGCTGAGAAATCGACCGGAAATTACGGTCACGAAAACGCCGAAAAATATTCCAAATTAGCTCCATAATATCGACAGAATCATGGCAAACATTGTTTATAATCAATCTTCAAGGTGTTTTTCAAATATCTATTCGATAATATATCCACTGGGACAATTGGTTTTTCAGTAGGACCGATTGGAAAAATGGCTACCTCCTGTATTTTACGCGAGAATCACTCTGAGAGCCATCAGGTTACACAATGTAGCCGCTTACGGGTATTCTTCAACATAAATGCGTAAAACTACGTCACAATGCTGTAGACACCTTGGGGAATACGTAGAAAAAGTAATCTGGTTGATAGCCCATTCACTGCTCAATAGGGACGCATTGGAACGCAGCGCTTTCAAAACATGAGGCACTTCCGGATTGGATTTTTCTCAGGCTTTCGCCTGCAATATCAGTTCTGTTATACTCACAGACAATATTTTTACAGTTTTGGAAACTTTAGAGTGTTTTCCATCCTAACTGTCAATTATATGCATATTCTAGCATCTTGTCCTGACAAAATATCCCATTTACTATGGGAACGTTATTTTTCCAAAAATGAAAATAATGCCCCCTAGTCACAAGGTTTTAACTGTCATTCTTCAATTCCATTGATTTCAAAACTTGATCCTCAATAAAGTGGAGAGCAACACTTATGCAGATCTACAACACAATATTTTTTTAAAGAATCCTGATTAGACAGGATTACCTTCACATACTGACCAGCTCAAATAGACAGAAGCCTCTATATGGCAGACCAATCCGAACTCATCTCTCAGCATGTCCAACCCACTCATTATCTCTGCCAATCATGGCTAGCGACAAGGTTGCTTCTTTTTTTGTTGCTAAACCAACTACTGTAGGCTCATAATTTAACAATTGTATTCATATTTACAGATGGCATACCAATTAGTTATTAAGGCACATGAAAGTTCACATGTTCCACATATTTCTGCCCCCCCCCAAAAAATTGTTTCAAAACAAAAGTTTACATTTAAATGGCTCTCCTGTGAAGTAGTGACCCACGACATACGCCTAGTTTCCTGAAACAAGTCACATATGTTGATCTCTCTTTCACTTTCTCTCGCGCTCGCTCTCTCTCTCAATTCAATTCAAGAGCTTTATTGGCATGGGAAACATATGTTAACATTGCCAAAGCAAGTGAAGTAGATAATATACAAAGTGAAATGAACAGTAAACATTACATTCACAGAAGTTCCAAAAGAATAATGACATTTCAAATGCCATTATGTGTATATTTACAGTATTGTAACAATGTTTAAATAGTGAAAGTACAAAAAGGAAAATAATAAAAAATAATGTATTCTTCGCTGTTTGTCCTTTTCTTGTGGCAACACTGTGGTACTTCACCCTGTAGATACGGGAGTTTATCAAAATTGGGTTTGTTCTCGATGTTCTTTGTGGATGTGTAATCTGAGGGAAATATGTGTCTCTAATATTGTCATAGATTTGGCAGGAGGTTAGGAAGTGCAGCTCAGTTTCCACCTCATTTTGTGGGCAGTGTGCACATAGCCTGTCTTCCCTTAAGAGCCAGTAGGTGATGGCTTTGTTAAGGAAGGTTTGGGAATCGCTTCCTTTTAGGTGGTTGTAGAATTTTACAGAGTCTCAATTTGGTGTTTGTCCCATTTTGTGAATTATTGGTTGGTGAGCGGATCCCAGACCTCACAACCACAAAGGGCAATGGGTTCTATAACTGATTAAAGTATTTTTAGCCAGATCCTAATTGGTATGTCGAATTTGATTTTACTTTTGATAGCATAAAAGGCCCTTCTTGCCTTGTCTCTCAGCTCGTTCACAGCTTTGTGGAAGCAGCACCTAGATCTTCTGCACAGATTCTGACAGACCTGGGCCCTGACAGTAAAACTGACAGCAAGACAAAAAATAATGGTGTTCCAAAAAGGTCCAGTCGCTAGGACCCCAAATACAAATTCCATTTAGACACCGTTGCAAACAAAAAACTATCCATACCTCAGCCTAAACATCAGCGCCACAGGTATCCTGTGTGATGTCCTAGCAATTGGACCTTTTTTGGAACACCATTATTTTTGTCTTGCTGAGTTTTACTGTCAGGGCCCAGGTCTGTCAGAATCTGTGCAGAAGATCTAGGTGATGCTGTAGGCCCTCCTTATTTGAGGACAGAAGCACCAGATCATCAGCAAACAGTAGACATTTGACTTCAGATTTTAGTAGGGTGAGGCCGGGTGCTGCAGACTGTTCTAATGGCGTCGCCAATTAGTTGATATATATGTTGAAGGTGGGCGGGCTTAAGCTGCATCCCTGTCTCACCCCACGGCCCTGTGGAAAGACATTTTTTTTGCCTATTTTTGTGTTCATGGATTTTATGTCCTATGTTTTTCCCCCAACACCACTTTCCATCATTGTATAGCAGACCCTCATACCAAATTGAGTCAAAGACTTTGCCTTTGTTTTGATTTGTTTATTTGTCATTTAGGATTGCAGGGTGAATATGTGGTCTGTCATACGGTAATTTGGTAAAAAGCCAATTTGACATTTGCTCAGTACATTGTTTTCACTGAGGAAATGTAAGAGTCTGCTGTTAATGATAATGCAGAGGACTTTCCCAAGGTTGTTGTTGACGCATATCCCACGGTAGTTATTGGGGTTAGATTTGTCTCCACTTTTGTGGATTGGGGTGATCAGCCCTTGGTTCCACATATTGGGGAAGATGCCAAAGCTGAGGATAATGTTAAAGAGTTTAAGTATAGCCAATTGGAATTTGTTGTCTGTATATCTTATAATTTCATTGAGGATTCCATCAATACCACATGCCTTTTTGGGTTCTCACTCTCTCTTCTCTCTCCCCCCCTGCCCTTCCTCTCTCTCTCTCTGTCTCTCTTCCTCCAGGAGTTCTCATTCTCTCAGGTGTGGGCTAGTAACCAGCACCCCCTGCAGTGTGCCTTCTCATTGGAGCGTTACAGCCCCGCCTCCTCCCAGCTGTCCTGTAAGATCAGTGTGCGCCAGGTCAAAGGTCAGGAGCAAATCCTCCAGGTCTACACCTCCGTAGTCGAGGTAAGGGGAGGAGTGTGTGTGGGAGGAAGAGTGTGTGTGTGCACGTGTGGCCCTGTGTTTGTGAGTGTACGTCTTTGTGTGTGTGTGTGTGTGTGTGTGTGTGTGTGTGTGTGTGTGTGTGTGTGTGTGTGTGTGTGTGTGTGTGTGTGTGTGTGTGTGTGTGTGTGTGTGTGTGTGTGTGTGTGTGTGTGTGTGTAAACCCCAAATGGAGGTGATGCTGTTATACTAATAGGCTCTCTCATTAGAGTGAATGTCTCTGGATTTGACTGAAGAGCTTTTCTTAATGAAGCTCTCAGGGGGCTCTTGACTTGTATATTGCATCGGTTTAACTCTTTGAAGCCATATAATCCGCTGTTATCTGTAGAAATGCATTGAATTATGAAATAAAACTTATCCTGTAATGGTTTCTTCCTCCAGAGTGAAAAGGAGGTAGTCCCCTTCTTCACTCAGTCAGACTGTACCATCACATCACAGATGGGGTCCAGGGCTTTCAAGATCCCACTTTCCATCCGCCAGAGGATCTGTGCCACCTTCGACACAGCCAACGCCAAGGGCAAGGACTGGCAGCTGCTTGCACAGAAACTCTGCATAGACAGGTGAGATACCATACGCATGCACTTGCTCACACACACACACACACACACACACACGCTCATACACTCATACATACACACACACACACACATTCACACACAGAAATGCTTTCTGGTACTATAAACAAAGAAACCCTGGTCCCCATCCTTAAATTCTAGTCCTGTTATACTGGCCCATGCAATGTTCATCATGTTTAAATTTGACTAGCAGCCATCTTGAGTACCACCCATTTAAGTCCATTTAATTTAGGTAGTCTACTAAGTTACAGTGCCTTGCGAAAGTATTCGGCCCCCTTGAACTTTGCGACCTTTTGCCACATTTCAGGCTTCAAATATAAAGATATAAAACTGTATTTTCTTGTGAAGAATCAACAACAAGTGGGACACAATCATGAAGTGGAACGACATTTATTGGATATTTCAAACTTTTTTAACAAATCAAAAACTGAAAAATTGGGCGTGCAAAATTATTCAGCCTCCTTAAGTTAATACTTTGTAGCGCCACCTTTTGCTGCGATTACAGCTGTAAGTCGCTTGGGGTATGTCTCTATCAGTTTTGCACATCGAGAGACTGACATTTTTTCCCATTCCTCCTTGCAAAACAGCTCGAGCTCAGTGAGGTTGGATGGAGAGCATTTGTGAACAGCAGTTTTCAGTTCTTTCCACAGATTCTCGATTGGATTCAGGTCTGGACTTTGACTTGGCCATTCTAACACCTGGATATGTTTATTATTGAACCATTCCATTGTAGATTTTGCGTTATGTTTTGGATCATTGTCTTGTTGGAAGACAAATCTCCGTCCCAGTCTCAGGTCTTTTGCAGACTCCATCAGGTTTTCTTCCAGAATGGTCCTGTATTTGGCTCCATCCATCTTCCCATCAATTTTAACCATCTTCCCTGTCCCTGTTGAAGAAAAGCAGGCTCAAACCATGATGCTGCCACCACCATGTTTGACAGTGGGGATGGTGTGTTCAGCTGTGTTGCTTTTACGCCAAACATAACGTTTTGCATTGTTGCCAAAAAGTTCAATTTTGGTTTCATCTGACCAGAGCACCTTCTTCCACATGTTTGGTGTGTCTCCCAGGTGGCTTGTGGCAAACTTTAAACGACACTTTTTATGGATATCTTTAAGAAATGGCTTTCTTCTTGCCACTCTTCCATAAGGCCAGATTTGTGCAATATAGGACTGATTGTTGTCCTATGGACAGAGTCTCCCACCTCAGCTGTAGATCTCTGCAGTTCATCCAGAGTGATCATGGGCCTCTTGGCTGCATCTCTGATCAGTCTTCTCCTTGTATGAGCTGAAAGTTTAGAGGGACGGCCAGGTCTTGGTAGATTTGCAGTGGTCTGATACTCCTTCCATTTCAATATTATCGCTTGCACAGTGCTCCTTGGGATGTTTAAAGCTTGGGAAATATTTTTGTATCCAAATCCGGCTTTAAACTTCTTCACAACAGTATCTCGGACCTGCCTGGTGTGTTCCTTGTTCTTCATGATGCTCTCTGCGCTTTTAACGGACCTCTGAGACTATCACAGTGCAGGTGCATTTATACGGAGACTTGATTACACACAGGTGGATTGTATTTATCATCATTAGTCATTTAGGTCAACATTGGATCATTCAGAGATCCTCACTGAACTTCTGGAGAGAGTTTGCTGCACTAAAAGTAAAGGGGCTGAATAATTTTGCACGCCCAATTTTTCAGTTTTTGATTTGTTAAAAAAGTTTGAAATATCCAATAAATGTCGTTCCACTTCATGATTGTGTCCCACTTGTTGTTGATTCTTCACAAAAAAATACAGTTTTATATCTTTATGTTTGAAGCCTGAAATGTGGCAAAAGGTCGCAAAGTTCAAGGGGGCCGAATACTTTCGCAAGGCACTGTATATTGATTAATAATGACACTACACGCTACAGAAATGTGTATAATGTCTACTTTGTTTGCTCTATTGGCTTGGTCAATATGACTCATCATGAAATGACAAAATTACAGAAATTATCAATCTTGACTGATTCAACTCTGTCTACCAATTGTCCCCTTGGCCCAGTTCATTTGCATACGGGTTGGTTTTTAGTCTGAACCTTTACCACCGTGGGAAAGGGAAAGGGGAAAATCTAGTCAGTATAACTGAATGCATTCAACTTCATTTTGATGCCAATCTTTATCTGCTATCACCAAGCAGCCCTACCAGAGACCAGGCACACATGGCTGATCTCATTATATCTGTACACACACACGCACACACACATACACAGACTGAGAGACATACACACACTGAGACACATACATACACAGAGACACATACATACATTTGGGTGAACTGCAGGAAGGTCTCAGGCCACCAGTTTCTCAGGCTGGAACTGTAAGAGAGAAATCGAGAGAACAAGTTTATAATTTGATGATAATATTAAGAGGAATTTTTTTGAGACTGGTGTTTTGATGGTACTATTTAATGAAGCTGCCAGTTGAGGACTTGTGAGGCATCTGATTCTAAAACTAGACAATCTAATGTACTTGTCCTCTTGCTCAGTTGTGCACCGGGGCCTCCCACTCCTCTTTCTGGTTAGAGACAGTTTGCACTGTTCTGTGAAGGGAGTAGTACACAGCACTGTACGAGATCTTCAGTTTCTTGGCAATGTCTCGCATGGAATAGCCTTAATTTCTCAGAACAAGAATAGACTGATGAGTTTCAGAAGACATTCCTTTGTTTCTGGCCATGTTGAGCCTGTAATCGAACCCAAAAATGCTGATGCTCCAGAAACTCAACTAGTCTAAAGGCCAGTTTTATTGCTTCTTTAATCAGTTTTCAGCTGTGTTAACATAATTGCAAAAGGGTTTTCTAATGATCAATTAGCGTTTTAAAATGATAAACTTGGATTAGCTAACACAACATGCCATTGGGACACAGGAGTGATGGTTGCTGATAATGGACCTCCGTACGCCTATGTAGATATTCCATTAAAAATCTGCAGTTTCCGGCTACAATAGTCATTTACAACATTAACAATGTCTACGCTGTATTTCGGTTCAATTTGATGTTATTTTAATGGACAAAAAATGTTGCTTTTCTTTCAAAAACAAGGACATTTCTAAGTGACCCCAAACTTTTGACCGGTAGTGTATGTCCCTCTCTCCCCCTTTCATTCCCTCCATCTCCTGTAGAAGTATTTCTGGGATATCTGCCAGAGCTTTATTTGCTTAGGATGTTGGGGATTTTAGCGGTTCGATATTGGGTGATCTCTATTCCCTCAGCAGAAGAAGAAACAGTCAATAATAGATGGCTCATTTTTTAGCCATCTTGGCTGTGTTTACCCAGGTATTCTGATCTTTATGTCACTAATTGGTATTTTTACCAATGCGATCAGATGTTTTGACCATAATTGGGCTGTCTGTATGAACATAGTCCTGGTGTCTTGTTTCCACATAGCCTACCCTTTCCACCATTACTCTCTCTCTCTCCCTTTATCTCCTTGTCCTGCAACCCCCTCCCTCCCCTCTCTCTGATCTTCCATCTATCTTTTAGGAGTGTGGAAAAGGGGGGGGGGGGGGTAAAGTTTACTGAGTAGAAGGGTGACCTAAGCCGCGTGACATAAACCAGAAAACTGTGCTGGTAAACAACATGAGGCATTTCAGGAATGGGAAAAGGATTTGGGGAGTATTTTCTAACCAGTGGAAGCCGTCAGCATCATTTAATGAGAATGTCTCTACCTTGTTAAGCATTTTTGCTATTATATATCTGGGTGTGTGGGAGCATCATCACACACACACACACACACACACAGACACACAGACACACACACACACAGACAGACAGACAGACAGAGAGAGAGAGAGAGAGAGAGAGAGAGAGAGAGAGAGAGAGAGAGAGAGAGAGAGAGAGAGAGAGAGAGAGAGAGAGAGAGAGAGAGAGAGAGAGAGAGAGAGAGAGAGAGAGAGAGAGAGAGAGAGAGAGAGAGAGAGAGAGAGAGAGAGAGAGAGAGAGAGAGAGAGAGAGAGACTACTGTGATGAAACAGTGCCCTCTGGTGAATGTGAGTTAACAACAGCTATGCTGAATTTGATATTCAAGATAATAATATAAGAGATGCAATATACATGTATTTGTTTCCTTCTTCCTTTTCATCATCCACTCATTTTTCCCCTTATACTTCTTGTCCAGTGTCTCCCAAACCTCTTCCTGAGTAAACCGCAGCTATTACCTCTTGTTGGATCTATTCCAGTACAAGCATATCTGAATCATCTGGTCAACTACTCATCAAGCCCCAGTATTCGATATGAACAGTGTCCTCTCTATCTCTGTTTCTCTGCCCCTCCTCCCACTTCCCTCTCCCCTCCCTCTAGGAACCTGTGTTACTTTGCGCGTCAGGAGAGCCCATCGGCGGTGATCCTCAGCCTGTGGGAGGCCCAGCACCAGGACACAGGGGACCTGGACTCTCTGGCCAGCGCTCTGGAGGAGATCGGCAAGGTCCACTCCACCTCCAATAGGACCAGCACGCAGACCACCACAGGGACCACCACAAGGACCACCGCTACCCTGGGCCGCAGCACTGAGGAGCTGGACGCTGAGTTCACCTAACCAGGGGAGGGATGAACGGATGAACTGGAGCCCCAGCAAAGGATCACAAGGCTGGGAATGAACTAGCCTAAACAGGGGAGGAATGGCTGGACCCTTACAGTGGAGGAGGTCATACAGAAGACTCCAGTCAGGGGAGGATTGGACAGAGAGCAGACATGACTAAGTACTACAGGGGAACTAATTAACTACTTTAACTAAAGTCAGACCACCAGGCTGAATGGAGGGGTAAGAGGGACAAGATGATAGGAGAACAAGAGATGCTGGAGGAGAAGGGTATAAGGGAGGGAATGAAAAGGGGTGAGGGGGACAATGGTTTGAGAGGGGAGGGGTGCAAGAAGAGATGGGGATAAGAGACAGGGGACAAGGGATAGTGGTACAAGAGGAGAAGAGGTGCAAGGGAGAGAGGGAGAAGGGGACAAGCAAGCAGTCTAGTGGGTTCTAGAGGTCTGAAGGTCCTGCCACGAGAGGGCAGCTACTGTTGTTTAGGTAGAAACAGACGGAACTAATTACAGTAACCTAGGGACTACTCCACAACAGAGTCAAAAAGTGAACCACAACTGAACCACAAACCAACAAGTGGCATTCTTTCTAACCTGGACTATTAAGCCCCACCCCTCTAGTCATTCCCCTCAATAGCAAGAATTCTTTGTGTGACGTGAATATGTTGTTGTTTATTTTATATTTATAATATCTCTTTTCTTGTGTTTTTCCTTGCACATTGAAGGTGTGTTAATGCATCGGCCTACTGTGGAACCAGAGAGAAACAAGCTCTATCTAGGTATTGTTGACAACATGTTGTGAAAAACAGTCAGTATTGACGTCTGCCATATGACGCCACAAACATTTGGGTTACCCATACCAAGGGTTACCCATACCTAGGGTTACCCATACCTAGGGTTACCCATACCTAGGGTTACCCATACCTAGGGTTACCCATACCTAGGGTTACCCATACACACACGAGCATACTACTTAGAATGAAGGAATGTATTTGGGCATACATTCAGAGTGCAATGTATTGGGGCATACATTCAGAGTGGTGTGCTTTGTGGTATATGCTGATATTGGGACGCGGCCAATATGTCATTTTAATGAATGGCACTGAAAAAGTTCTGGTGTCACACTAAAGCAGTGACATTAATTAACAAATGGCTATCTGCAGATGAATGAAGGAGAATGTATGAGGGATGGTCGAAACATCCCAGGCTGTCACATGGGTAAGATCAACACCCACACACAAACAAGCAGAATGGCACTTTCCTATCAGGTGGATATTTTTTACCTAAATGTATTGGTCAGAAAATGAATTGAAGTGATTAGAGTATTTACGTGTGCTGTTAACCCTTAAACTCCCACTCCAGTGGTGCCGTAGGCCAAGTCAGGCTAACTAACTAACCCTTAGCCTACTACCAGGAAACACAAACCCAAATATTATTCAACTTCAAAAAGTTGCCCACCCACATACACACACAAAATAGGTCAAAATAAAAAAAGGTTAACTGTGAGAAACAGTGTGTAGAACTGTCATGGTGTTGTTTCATGGAATTTACAGTGTTTTTACATGCTAGTACCTAACTATAGTAAGCTGTCCAGTCTCCTCTACCTAAAGTGTGGGAGACACCAGGCACGTGGCAGAGGTGCTCCCAACGTTGTTACAGCATTTAAACCCATCGCACACGATAGCAGGAGCTGCAGCTTGGAGATGATTAACTCACACACACTGAACTGATCTGAAATACACACACACACACACACACACACACACACACTCTGGGCACATGCATACACAGTTCTCCAATGTAGTGAGAGGTGCATGCCTAACTGAATATCTGGAAGGCAAAAAATAAGCCGACGCAAAGAGCTATCTATAGACATCAGTTTGTGGGTGCATGTGTGCGCACCTGGACGTGTGTTTGTGTGTCATGAATTTGAAGATCTGGCTTTGTCCCTTTGGAGAATCCAGCCTAGTGCTAGTATTTGAGTTCAGTCTGATGTGTGATGTGTATATCTCTCACAAGCTACTGTCTTTAGATCGGTATTCCTTTGGAGAAAAATAAAGAAACAGTACTGATTTGAGTAAAACGATATCTATGTCAGACGTACTGAGACATTAGTCTGACAATTTATCGCTTTTATTTATCGCTGCTGTTTTTACATAATCTGCCCTTCCTTATTAGGAAGAAATCTAAGAGAAATCTAAGAGATCCTTCCTAGTTCTCATACTGCAATTATTATATTTTTGGTTAGAGTAAAACGTAACTATTAAAAATAGTTGAATGATGATTTTATGCTGAAAATATTATTATGCATACAGTGAGAGGCATTTATAATTAATTCAATTCAATTAAGCCATGAACGTTCTTTATACATACTCTATAATCACATTTGATTGACTTAGCTATGTTTTACAACTCTATACATTTTCAATGTTAAGCAGGTGAATAGTACGATGATTATTATGCTGCTTATCACTGTTTGATGTGTATTTTTGCTGATTTATCTTCTTTTTTTCTCCCCTCAACATGATTTGCAAATGTATATACTCTATCATGTTTTGAAATAAATATGCAGTGAATTTCACTTGTTTTCTTTGTTCTGAAAATTACGTTGTAATTAACCTTGGGCCGGGGTTCAATTAACATTGTGCCTTCTAGAGGTCATTTTCGCTTGAGCCATTTGCCGTGTTTACCATCAATGCAATCTCCTTTTAAGCATTGTCGGCTGTCAAGTGCAATGCTCTATAACATGCCTTGGATTGAATACTGGCCTTAGGTTTATTACAACAACTAGGGTGTCCACCCACTCTGCCCAGATTGGGTGAAAACGTGCTTTGGTGATGAAATGTCACTTCTTTCTGTTATAAACAGTAGCGGTGCGTGGGTAAAATCACTGAGGAAGGAAAAAAAATCATACTACAACCTACTGTATAGCACCAGTCAAATGTTTGGACACACCTACTCATTCCAGGGTTTTTCTTTATTTTTTTAATATTTTCTGCATTGTAGAATAATAGTTAAGACATCAAAACTATGAAATAACACATATGGAATCATGTAATAACCAAAAAAGTGTTCAACAAATATTTAACATTTTAGATTCTTCAAAGTAGCCACCCTTTGCCTTGATGACTGCTTTGCACACTCTTGTAAGTTGACCTTATTTATAGTGGCAATCACCAGACCATTAACAAATGAGTTACCAACATTTATAACTGCTGAAAACATACCTTTAAAGAAAGTGGAAACCTACTGACCATTTATCAATTAGTTAGGCCTACCAATATTTATACCTTATGTTCCTTGCATTCAATCCTACGGGCAGCAACAATGTCATACACTTGTTTGACCAGACAGCATCAGATAGATGGCCTGCACATACTGAGACAGAGGGAAGCTGTTTTGCTCGCTCGGATGCCTTCTCCAATGAGATGCATTCAGCCTCTTGTGAATTGAAGGAAAATTATGAAACACAGAGAGACGAAATATAAATTATTTTTAAAAAGTATTAAAGATTGTTAAAGATCTTCTTTGCAGATCCGCTCAAGCTTTGTCAGGTTGAATGGGGAGTGTCGCTTCACAGCTATTTTGAGGTCTCTCCGGAGATGTTCGAATGGGTTCAAGCCCGGGCTCTGGCTGGGCCACTGAAGGTAGCTAGCTAGCTAGCAAAGGTAGCTACACACAATAATACCAAAGACAATATCAGCATGTAACGTAGCTAGTTAGCTGTAACATTGCCTAAACAAACTGCACTATCAATTTAGGATTCTACAATTTCACCATGTTCAACCTGCAGATCGATGTGCCTCACAGAGTGGAGTTTAACATTCGCAACAGCAGATATCCTTTTGAGATAGGAAATGTTGCCTATGCTACAACAATGGCTCATTTTAAGGAGTGAATGGGAGTCTATTGGGCGCTAGCTTAAAAACACATTAGCACAAATTTCATTAACAAGTACAACATTACAAATATTTTCCGAGATTAGATAATTCACTTGCTATCTGTAATATCGTATAGCTTTGGAATCGTGATATTACGTACCAGAGGTGGGACCAAGTCACTGTCATTCCAGTCACAAGCAAGTCACAAGGTCCGTGTTTCAATTCGAGTTCAAAGAAGGGGTCAAGACTCGAGTCAAGACCAAGTCATGCATTCTAAGAGCATGTCACATGTGCTCCCTCTCCGGCCTCTAGGTCACCAGGCTGCTCGTTATGGCGCACACCTGTCACCATCGTTAGACTCACCTCACACTCTATCACTTCCTTGATTACGTTCCCTATATATGTCACTCCCTTTGGTTCCTTCCTCAGGCGTCATTGTTTCTGTTTCAGGTCTGTGCGTTGTTTGAGGTTCTTGTTTTGTATTATGTTCCTTTTATTTTTTTTAAACACTCACTCCCTGAACTTGCTTCCCGACTCTCAGCGCACATCGGTACAGAATGACTCCTCACTTAAGGAAAGCATCAGGGATTGTTTCGTTTTTTTTGGTTAGGTGGGAATGACGTTGGGTCCGGGAGCTGCTACAGGCTCTCATGCCTCAGCCGGATCGGCAGGCTCCCCTGCTTCCACTGACTCGTCAGGCTCTCATTCCTCAACCGGATCGCCAGGCTCCCCTGCCTCAGCCGGTCTATCAGGCTCCCGCGTCCCAGCCGGCAACAGGTCCCCGCGCATCAGAAGGGGTGACCGGTCCGCTCCTAATCCCCGGGATCGTCCCTTGGGTTGGCGTCCTGCAGCTGGAGCCGAATGCGCCGGGGAGGGGGTACCGTCAGTTATGTTTTCTCTCCGGTGCTCTAGGTCGCCATGCCCCTGCATCTCAGCCGGATTGCCGAGTTTCCTGCGCCTCTGCAGAGGTGACCGGTCCGCTCCTGTTCCCCAGGATTTTGTTCGGCGTCCTGCGGCTGGGGCCACGCGTCGGGGAGGGAGTACTGTCACGTGTGCTCCTTCTCCAGCCTCTGCGCCACCAGGCTGCTCGTTTTGGCACACACCTGTCACCATTGTTACGCTCAACTGCGCGTCATCAGACTCACCTGGACTGCATCACTTCCTTGATTACCTTCCCTATATATGTCACTCCCTTTGGTTCCTTCCTCAGGTGTCATTGTTTCTGTTTCATGTCTGTGCGTTGTTTGAGGTTCTTGTTTTGTATTATGTTGTGTTTATTTTATTAAAACACTCACTCCCTGAACTTGTTTCCCGACTCTCAGCACACATCGTTACAAAAGTCGAGTCACAAGTTTTCAAGTCTCAAGTTTAAAAAAAAAATCTTTACATGCAACGACTTGTTCAACTACAAATCATTGTCTATTTGTTGAGGCTACCAGACAGCCCTTTTCATTATTTTGTCTACAACACATTTTGATTAGCCTATGTAGAGTAATTGTAAAATAGGGTCCCTGTAGCAGGTTGACATGCTCGGAGGGTGTAAATTTATTTACAGGTCTTGCGCCGATGGTTTAAGCGCCATATCGTACAAAATGCCAAATATGCTCGGGCAATAGCCCAAAAGAAATAGCCTCTGTATCAGGCTTTACCTTACCTATCTAAATGGACACAGGCAGATGGCAAGACTGTGTAGCCTCCCCTTGAGAAAGCAAATTGAATCTGTCTAACAGGAGCTCAAACAGGTAGGCCTACATAATAATCACTTGGCCCCCAGGACTACAATTACCCAATTGGCAATTACAACCAATAACCTGGTTCTGCAATGCAAAAGGCAATTTCCACATCCATTGTTAAATTGGTACATTTGTCTTAATCAGACATCATTATTTTGTATGATATTTCAACACCACGCATACATGGAAGTATCATTTTCTCTTATTCAATGTTCTTACTCCAAAGCATTCTATGCGCACTGAGGCACACACACTCCTGAGGCACACAACAACAATGACAGAGACATAGGACACATTGAACGCCAACATAACCCGGGAAATATGAAGAAATTGTTGTCTAAATGAAAATGTGTTGTAGGCCTATCAAGCATGAAATTTAAATATTTTTGCTCGTACACTAGCTAGCTAGCTAGTAAGTCTTAAAATTTGAACCACTAGTTTTCTGACCAAGGATGCTATCTAGCTAACTTACAGTACCTGAGTTTACCGGTTATATAACTAACTAGCTAGAGTGCTAATCCAAAAAAGCTAGCTAATCAAATTGGAAATTCTGTCATGGTGATGTTAGTTAACACTTTTCCCAATATATTTTGCATATTGCGACATTCAAACAAGGCTACAATGAAAACTAATGGGACTGTAGCGACTGTGTTGGTGTAATAATGTACGCTGAGAATCGGGAAACAAGTTCAGGGAGTGAGTGTTTTAATAAATAAACACAACATAATACAAAATAAGAAACACGGACAACGCACAGACATGACACTGGAACAGAAACAATAATGCCTGGGGAAGGAACCAAAGGGAGTGACATATATAGGGAAGGTAATCAGGGAAGTGATGGAGTCCAGGTGAGTCTGATGACGCGCAGGTGCACATAACAATGGTGACAGGTGTGCACCATAATGAACAGCCTAGTGACCTAGAGGCCGGTGAGGGAGCACGCGTGACAGTTGGCACCAAAATCCGGGCTGTAAACTATGTTTCTATTCAAGCGTTGATTGACATGGTAATATACCAAAAGTATTCGAGAAAAGTAAAAAAGAAACGGACCCCTCTGACACTGTACAATACATTATGAAGTATCACAACGTATTGTACGGCACGGCACGCATTATGCAAGACTGTGTGACGTACAGCATCTTTACACCAGGTATAGCGCTTCTCTCGCAGATTGAAAACAAGAAAGTGAAAGGGACAGGGGAAGAGAGATACCTAGTCAATTGTACAACTGAATGCATTCAATCAATCAATCAAATGTATTTATAAAGCCCTTTTTACATTTATACAGAAACCCAACCTAAAACCCCAAACAAGAAGGAATGCAGATTGAGAATCACGTTGGCTAGGAAAAACTCACTAGAAAGGCAGGAACCTAGGAAGAAACCTAGAGAGGAACCAGGCTCTGAGGGGTGGCCGGTCCTGTTCTGGCTGTGCCGGGTGGATATTATAACTGTACATGGCCAAGATGTTCAAATGTTCATAGATGACCAGCAGCGTCAAATAATAACAATCACAGTGGTTGTAGAGGGTGCAACAGGTCAGCACCTCAGGAGTAAATGTCAGTTGGCTTTTCATAGCCGACCATTCAGAGTTAGAGACAGCTGGTGCGGTAAAGAGAAAGAGTCGAAAACAGCAGGTCCGGGACAAGGTAGCACATCCGGTGAACAGGCCAGGGTTCCATAGCCACAGGCAGAAAAGTTGAAACCGGAGCAGCAGCACGACCAGGTGGACTGGGGACAGCAAGGAGTCATCAGTCCAGGTAGTCCTGAGGCATGGTCCCAGAGAGAATTAGAGAGAGCATACTTAAATTCACACCGGATAAGACAGGAGAAATACTCCAGATATGACAGACTGACCCTAGCCCCCCGACAGATAAACTATTGCAGCATAAATACTGGAGGCTGAGACAAGAGGGGTCGGGAGACACTGTGGCCCTGTCTTACGATACCCCCGGACAGGGCCAACTAGGGAGGATATAACCCCACCCACTTTGCCAAAGCACAACCCCCACACCACTAGAGGGATATCTTCAAACCACCAACTTACTACCCTGAGACAAGGCTGAATATAGCCCATGAATATCTCCCACAAATTTTTCGCGTCATCTCTGCATACCATCATGACTCTCGAAAGCCGCGACGGCGGTTTACTTGTGAAGATAACTTTAGCACCGCTCTAAAAACCGCATTCAAATTCGACACAAACCTTCAAATAGGTATGTAATGACACGTTATATAAACTCTTTATGGTGTTTTATTAAAATTGTAGAGGTGATAAGTTGGACAAATCGGGTGAAAAAAGCACTTTCCCCACACGACATATCTCCCCTTTTCACTACTACTCAGTAGCCTTTGCTTCCCCCTCCGCAATATTCAAAAAGACCAGGCGGAGCTCCATTGCCTTCATCAATCATGCAGAGACAGGCAGGTCGCGTCATTGATTTTGCTGGAAAGCTGAGAAATTGTGCTTTACAATGTTATTCATATTACAGTTGACGTATACATTTTTTGGTGGCGTTAAATACAGTCACGTGTATGGAACATTGTCAAGTACAGAAGTTTGTTAGTTCTCGTTAGCTAGCTAGCGAAGCTAAATTGCCAGCAAACGTGATATACTTAGCTAGCTAACTATATCATGCTAAAGAACATCTTGTGCTAAATTTTCCAGCAGAACTTATATTTTCAAAAATACGTTTTAGGTTTTACTTAATGCTAGTTAGCCAAAGTTTCCTAGATAATAAGTAGGACATAGCAAAGGTGCGAGCAAACTTCTTCTTCTTCTATGGTGTATTGTTGTTTGCACAATTTTGTGTGCATCATGCCACCTACTGTGTGGGATGGAAAACAGGATTCCCCAAAAATGTAACAAACTACTAAAAACAATCTCAAATGTTTTTTTTAAATAAACTAAACTAAATCAATAAACTTTTATTTTAAAAATAAAACAGATCTGATCCTTACACAGACTCAAGGGGAGCCAAGAAGGGTGGGCCGTCTACTGGCGTCTTCAAATATAAAATCCTTAATTTCCAAAAACTTTTCTGCCGCAGCCACAATAATATCCAGTTTCATTGACATCTTTGAGACTTGAGCCGTACAATTTTTAACTGTGGCAATGAACGCCACAAAATCCACCTTTTTAACACACAGTGTATCTTTTGACTGATAGAAAACAGTTACTACAGGCTGTGGTACACCCACTATCATAACTCTTTTAATTGCATCCGCATGGGCATAGTACTCGTAAATCTGTGACACTGACATTGTTATGATATGTTACCTTTGGCATGGTTTTATATAAGACAGATGGTTACATAAAGCAAAAACTAAAGTAGGATGGTTGGTTGGGGTGGATGGGTAGGTGATATAACGTCTAGCAACCCAAAGTTCGCAAGTTTGAATATCATCACTGACAACTTTAATGATCAACTTTTCAATTACTTAATAATTTTTTGCTACTTTGGAATTACTTAGCATGTTAGCTAACCTTTCCCCTAAGCCTGACCTTAACTTCTCATGGCTGAGGGCAGTATTGAGTAGCTTGGATGAATAAGGTGCCCAGAGATGCCCAGAGTAAACTGCCTGCTACTCATTCCCATATAATATATGCATATTATTAGTATATTTGTAAAGAAAACACCCTGAAGTTTCTAAAACTGTTTGAATGATGTCTGTGAGTATAACATAACTCTTATGGCAGGCAAAAACCTGAGAAAAAATCCAACCAGGAAGTGGGCAATCTGAGGTTGGTCATTTTTCAACTCAATCCCTATTGAAGATACAGTGGGATATTGGTCATGTTGCACTTCCTACTTCCACTAGATGTCAACAGTCTTCAGAACCTTGTTTGATGCTTCTACTGTAAAGGAGGGGCTCATGAGGGCTCTTTGAGTCAGTGGTCTGTGGCAGAGCTCGTGACGCTTGTTCACGTGAGAGTTAGCTCACGTTCCATTGCATTTCGGAAGACAAAGGAATTCTCTGGTTGGAACATTATTGAAGATTTATGTTAAAAACATCCTGAAGATTGATTCTATACATCGTTTGACATGTTTCTACGGACTGTAACGGAACTTTTTGACATTTAGTCTGCTCCTAGTGGACGCGCTTCGTGAGTTTGGATTTGTTTACAAAACGCACTAACAAAAGTAGCTATTTGGACATAAATTATGGACATTATCGAACAAAACAAACAGTTATTGTGGAACTGGGATTCCTGGGAGTGTATTTTGATGAAAATCATCAAAGGTAAGTGAATATTTATAACGTTATTTCTGACTTCAGTTGACTGCACAATATGGCGGATATCTTTTTGGCTTGTTTGGTCTATGAGCGCCTTACTCAGATTATTGCATGGTTTGCTTTTTCCGTAAAGCTTTTTTGAAATCTGACACAGTGGTTGCATTAAGGAGAAGTGTATCTAAAGTTCCATGCATAACACTTGTATTTTCATCATTTATTATGAGAATTTCTGTAAATTGATGTGGCTCTCTGCAAAATCACCGGATGTTTTTGGAACTACAGAACATAACGCGCCAATGTATACTGAGATTTTTTTTATATAAATATGAACTTTATCGAACAACACATACATGTATTGTGTAACATGAAGTCCTATGAGTGTCATCTGATGAAGATCATCAAAGGTCATCAAATATTAATTTTATCTCTATTTCTGATTTTTGTGACTCCTCTCTTTGCCTTGAAAAATGGCTGTGTTTTTCTGTGACTTGGCTCTGACTTAACATAATCGTTTGTGGTGCTTTTGCCGTAAAGCCTATTGGAAATCGGACACTGTGGTGGGATTAACAAGAAGTGTATCTTTAAAATGGTGTGAAATACTTCTATGTTTGAGGAATTTAAATTATGGGATTTCTGTTGTTTTGAATTTGGCGCCATGCACTTTCACTGGCTGTCGATCCCGTTAGCGGGATCTCAGCCCTAAGAAGTTTTAACCGGGTGATTCTCACAGAATCTTTCCAAACATGAAAACTTTACAAAGACTTGCATCAACAAATCTCCTTTTTAGGCATTAATAACAAGGTCTGAAGTATTTGAGCTTTAATTTAAAAACATTTACTAACAATTTAACACCTTTTTGACAATTTTTTCCAAAACAAGTCCTTAAAAATCTCATTAGCGCAACGTTCTGAAAACATAAAGACAATTAGGAAACCTAATACTTTTTCATTTTTTAAAATAAATGTATTATTAACAGTCATGCACAGTTACTTGAAAGTATTAAATTAACATTTTTACTTGATTTTGACTGATTTCTCTCATTATCTTACGCAATCTACAACCTAATATTTTTTATATTTTATTGAAACCTGAAAGAACATAACGTATAGAGTCTGCGCATGCATTTCAAAGCAAACTACTATTTTTCCATTCATTAAATTAATATTAAATGAACACCTATCGCGGTAATGATTCATAGGTTTCATAAACGAGGTTGATCATTTCGGTAATGATAATAGTATACTAAAACTGGGGTGTGGTTTAAAACATTATTACATTTCATTCATGTAGAAATTTAACAAGGTAATATTGGCACAATCATGGATTCAAGTTAAATTAATTTAATGTTGCAGTGCTTCAAAAGTACATAAAATACATAGGCTAAAAACAGAGAACATATAAAAACAACACAGACAGACAGAAACATTAGAACGGTGCTAAACAGGGCAACTTGAGAACATATGATACAAAACATGTAACCCATTTTACAACGGCTCTGAAAAATTACAGACCACCTAGGGTGAATACCCCATTCTGATTTCTCAATACTTGTCATGTGGGGGTACATTAATTCTGAACAACCATGCTAACAAGAACAGGTGTGGAATGTGCGCACAGCTAAAATATCAGACAAATATAAATTCACGTACCATACTGTGCACACCACAAACTTCTAATTCATGGAAGTCGTCCAGTTCATTCGGGAGCAGGTACTATTTTTTCCCCCAATGTTGATTGGTTGTGTCTCGTATACATTTGTTTCTGAACTTCAAAACGATTGTGAATTAATTACTTTGGCAAGGTAGCTGTGGTATAAGCAGGATATTGCACTAAAATAAATTCAGTTAACCGCATTCCAGGGGGTTAAAATGCCCTCCGCTTCAAGGTAATGAGATCAACTTGGATGTAGGGTGCACGTGGCCGTTGTATGGCGGTAACCCTCACAGTGCAGTCCTATCACCACCCCAATGCCTCTTGCTACCCTCGCTATCCCCCTTCCAATTCCAGTGTTTTACACACGTTTGTTTGTGTACTTTGCCCAGATCTCAGGCAACGCACAGAAGTGTCAAAGTGAGGATGTGTGCAGGTTGTGGCTCTGGGATGATGGGTTTTATGTTGTCCAAGTAGTGCCAGACTTATTCTCCATCAAAACTGATGGATGGAATAAAAAATGTGTTCGCTCCAGCACAACTCATAGTGTTGACCTCGTATTGACCATTGCCAATCTGGAAAGGAAGTAAAACAAAAATACTTAATAGGACTTTATCGTCAACAACATGACGTGTCCATACCACCAAATATTTCTACATACCTGTGTGATGGCGCCAGGGAACAGTTCTCCGTCATATTGTACGAGGACCCACTTTCCCATTTCCAAAACTGGCTCAGCATTCTCATTTTCTGACTCCACATTGTCACAGAAGTCAAATTCCTTTGGACTGAAGCATCAACAGGCAACATCACAAAAGAAGGACACTTCTCAGTTGTGGATAAGGCCTGGTTTTGTCAATGTCAGCTTAAGGAGAAAAGAATAGTAATTTTAGGTGAAATTCAACTTCGCAATTAAACTCAGACATACACATCATCCATTATTTGATATTAGTATAACATACTGAACGCTAAAATAAGTCACAAGTAGAGAATGATGCTCAAGGCTCAATATGGTGCAACATCTAATGCCTGTATAAAGACATAGAGAATACAGACTATCATTGAAACACTGTTTTGCATGGATCTTTACACTCGCATCACATACTGACGAAACTTCTAGAATCCAATTATCCAATATCTTTCCATCTTAAACCATCCCTCTTTTAGAGTTGTAGGAGTTGTAGGATATTTCCTCCTTACCCAGGTAAGTATATAAGTTTCTCTCTTTTTAGTTACAGACAATATACATTCATAGCGTGAACAGTAATGAACTACATTTCAATACTCAATTTACTTCAGTTTTAAACCATCTCTTGTTTACAGTTTACAGGATATTTCCTCCAGGAACCCAGGTAAGTATAAAGATTATTTTAAAACTTACTTTCAGTTAAACACTCACCTGATGAATTCTCTTGGAGAGGATGTGTCTTGAAGATTTTGAATAACTTCTTCATTTGCTTTTTGAACATGTTGAAGTGTATCATCTTCCTGGCTTGATGGTGTTATGTCAAATACAGCTTTTAGCTGTTTCTTTCTTCTGTAATACCTTTTTGAGTTTTCCTGTCACTGTTTTTTCTTCTTTTCCTGTTGCTTCTTTGTCAGATCTTGAGATTTCTTGATTTTACAATTTTGCTTTTGTTTTTGATATTTGGAAATGGAAAGGAAGCATGACATGAAATGAGCATGTCTCAAAACATGGTGTGTGTGTGTGTGCGCGCGTGTGCGTGCGTGCGTATACATCCTGTAGTAGGGTTTCTGAATGGCTTACAGACTGTGTGTGGACATCCTATAGTACAAACTAAATGGCTTACTGATTGTGTGTGTGTGTGAGCGTGCGCGTGTGTGGTGGACATGTGCGCGCACATGTGTAGACTTCATAACACTGTAGGGTATTGACATCCTATAGACACTCTCTGAGTTTTGTCAGGCTTCGCTAAAGCTTTCTTTTTGTCACTTGCTGACTGTCTGCAATTAAACAGGACATAAAGCAAAATATCAACAGTTAGTAAATAATATTTAAATTAATAGTTAATTATATATATTTAAAAATACAGTCTGTATGATTAAATTCCCATTACCGAAACAGAAGTTCTCTCTACCGCAACTGGCCTTAAATTGCAGCGGTAAGTGAGAATGGTTTTGCGGAAGATGAGGCACCTTAGCATGTTTTGCTAACAATAGAGAAGCCATGATGACTAAGCACATTTTTACTCAATGTACATAATTAGACATTAATTAATTATATTTTCATAGAAAAATTGAAATCTAATGTTTTTCTAAATGTGGAAAACTACCTGTATCGGAAATGATAATCAATACTGTCATGTATGCATTCTGACAAGAGAATGTTTAACTGGATGTGTTGAACTGGAGAAATATGAAGATATATGCTTACCTGGTAGCCATCCTGAAGGTACTGGCAGATGTGTTGCTTAATTCAAAATCAGGCTTTATTTAAAATTCTCTGTGTGTGTTTAAACAGTCCTTCAAAAATGTTGCGGAGGATGAGAACATCAGTCATGGAACGTTCGTTTTCCACTATTTATTTTCATTGTTATTACACATGAATACAGTTAATAATGTTTATGTCATTTGAAAACATCTCGTAGAACATCCATGTATTTTTTCAGAATATTCTGAATTTTCATTTTACTCTGTTTAAATTACAACATAACATACGTTCAGACAGAACTGGACGCGTTGCGGCAATGAGAATTGAATCAGAAAATGCAATAAAATACAACAATAATTAATTCCTATGTTGAAATTACTCTTTGTGCAAGGTAGAGAACACTTTTATCTTTATTATGACATTTTGCTATATTACTAAATTACATGTTTTATGTTAACGGTTTCATGAGAATAACACAATCCTTTTAACTAACCCTAACCCTAATCTTAACCCTTTTAGCTAATCCCAACTTTAACCCTTTAACCTAACTCCTAAACTTAACCCTAACCTTAACCATAACCCCTAGCCTAGCTAACGTTAGCAAGCTAGCTTACGTTAGCCACCTAGCTAGAATTCGTTTAGAAAATGTGTAACATATTTTACATTTTGCACATTTATAACAGATAATACGGGCAGATAAGATGGGCATCGACAAATTAATACATACTATATGAAACTTGAGCGTATTTATGTACAAAATAATACGAAATGCTCTGAGATCAGGTTGTCTCTTCAGGTATTCAACCTGAACATCCATCGTCACCCCTGTGATGACTCCTTTGACTGGTGCTCTGCTCCAAAGTTCAACACACAATACTTCTGTTGTCCTGATTATTTAGAGGCCCACTAAAATCTTCCTCTGTTCTTCAGAAATACAATGAATCAAAATAAAACCACTCCTGGTCACTCTGATAGACTCCACTTTTCCCAGCACATACAGTTGAAGTTGGAAGGTTACATACACTTAGGTTGGAGTCATTCAAACTCGTTTTTCAACCACTCCACAAATTTCTTTTGAACAAACATTAGTTTTGGCAAGTCGGTTAGGACATCTACTTTGTGCATGACACAACTCATTTTTCCAACAATTGTTACCAGACAGATTATTTCACTTATAATTCACTGTATCACAATTCCAGTGGGTCAGAAATGTACATACACTAAGTTGACTGTGCCTTAAAACAGCTTGGAAAATTCCAGAAAATGATGTCATGGCTTTAGAAGCTTCTGTTAGGCTAATTGACATAATTTGAGTCAATTAGAGGTGTCCCTGTGGATGTATTTCAAGGCCTACCTTCAAACTCAGTGCCTCTTTGCTTAACATGGGAAAATCAAAAGAATCATCCAAGATCTCAGAAAACAAATTGTAGACCTCTACAAGTCTGGTTCATCCTTGGGAACAATTCCCAAATGCCTGAAGGTACCACGTTCATCTGTCCAAACAATAATACGCAAGTATAAACACCATGGGACCACGCAGCTGTCATACCGCTCAGGAAGGAGACGATTTCTGTCTTCTAGAGATGAACGTACTTTGGTGCGAAAAGTGCAAATCAATCCCAGAACAATAGCCAAGAACCTTGTGAAGATGCTGGAGGAAACAGGTACAAAAGTATCTATAGCCACAGTAAAATGAGTCCTATATCGACATAACCTGAAAGGCCGCTCAGCAAGGAAGAAACCACTTCTCCAAAACCGCCATAAAAAAGCCAGACTATGGTATGCAACTGCACTTGGGGACAAAGATCCTACTTTTTGGAGAAATGTCCTCTGGTCTGATGAAACAAAAATAGAACTGTTTGGCCATACTGACCATCGTTATGTTTGAAGGAAAAAGAGGGACGCTTGCAAGCTGAAGAACACCATCCCAACCGTGAAGCACAGGGGTGGCAGTATCATGTTGTGGTGGTGCTTTTCTGCAGGAGGGACTGGTGCACTTCACAAAATAGATGGCATCATGAGGGTGGAAAATTATGTGGATATATTGAAGCAACATCTCAAGACATCAGTCAGGAAGTTTAAGCTTGGTCACAAATGGGTCTTCCAAATGGACAATGACCCCAAGCATACTTCCAAAGTTGTGGCAAAATGGCTTAAGGACAACAAAGTCAAGGTATTGGAGTGGCCATCACAAAGCCCTGACCTCAATCCCATAGAAAATGTGTGGCAGAACTGAAAAAGCGTGTGCGAGCAAGGAGGCCTACAAACCTGACTCAGTTACACCAGCTCTGTCAGGAGGAATGGATTAAAATTCACCCAACTTATTGTGGGAAGCTTGTGGAAGAATACCCAAAACGTTTGACCCAAGTTAAACAATTTAAAGGCAATGCTACCAAATACTAATTGAGTGTATGTAAACTTCTAACCCACTAGGAATGTGATGAAAGAAATCAAATCTGAAATAAATCATTCTCTCTACTATTATTCTGACATTTCACATTCTTAAAATAAAGTTGTGATCCTAACTGACCAGAGACGGGACATTTTTACTAGTATTAAATGTCAGGAATTGTGAAAAACTGAGGTTACATGTATTTGGTGTACGTAAACGTTTCAACACCTCAGACAGGTCTCCCACATACACATCCTTACTCAACAAACACATCCCAACAAGAAACGAGTCATTATTGTTCATACATACAGACGGTTTCCTTTTATTTGTCCGTTCAGGACATTAATCGGCACCAATTTCGCAGTTCTGCCATATCTCCTCACCATAGCCTCCAATCCTGATTCTTCACGACGCACTGTCACATAATGTCAGAGCCAACACAAAAATCCTGGGCACGTTCCAGTTTGTCTTTATTTCAAACGCGTTTCACAGATGGGCAGATCAAACAAAGTCGGAAGAATGTCTCCAAAAATTAGCGAACCACACCAATAATATGGCTTGAGATCTTCAGATGAGGCCTTCCTTCCTGGAATAAATAAGTATACCAATTTATCATCAGGCAAGACACATCATGTGAGTTGACCATTGGTCTGAAAACTAACCATTCTGTTCCTGGGACAGAGGGACATCACACCCAAAAAGCATAAATGACTATTGTTTAACTGTGCAACTGAAATAAGGTTGCATAATGATACATAAGGGTTTAATAGTATAAAATACTATTTTTAAGTGCATTTATAAATGGTTAATAAATAGCTGGAGGTAAATAGTGACTCACGATTTGGCAAGCACTTACTGTCAATCGCACTATTTTGACCAATTTGTTTTAACCCATTTATTAATGGTTTATAATGCGTTTATCCGTTTTTAATAACCGTTAATGATGTAATTATAAACCCTTTATAAACCCTTTACAAATGTAACCTTACTGTAAAGTGTTACTGTTTTATGTCCTCCAAATTTGAGAAGAAAGATGACGAGTTCAACTGTGAGCCTGTCAGTAAGCCTTAATTCATCCAGCCTGGCTGACGCAATGCTATTTTCCATTTTTGTTACACTCTTTTTCCCTGGCCTCCATTGATTTAGTCACCCTGTTTTTGGCCATCCTACAAGGGTAAAAACTCCAATAACAGATTATGATAGAGACTCAAGGTGTGGACCATTGGTTTTCTTAGAGGAATATCGACACAACTAACACGTTTTTTTTAACTCATCGGTCAAAAGATGCGTTTTTGATTGGACACCCTACAAGTGCATGGTAAGTCTGCATCATTATCAAACCAATATTGTTTATCTCCTTGAAATCAAATCACTGTCCTCAGTACAGTGTCTCTAGAAAATATTCACACCCCTTGACTTTTTACACATTTTGTTGTGTTACATAGTGGGATGAAAATGGATTTAATTGTCAATATTTTGTCAACGATCTACACACAATTTCTCTGTAATGTCAAAGTGGAAAATTCTAACATTTGTGAAAGATTAATGAAAAATGAAACACTAACATATCTTGATTAGATACAGTGCCTTGCGAAAGTATTCGGCCCCCTTGAACTTTGCGACCTTTTGCCACATTTCAGGCTTCAAACATAAAGATATAAAACTGTATTTTTTTGTGAAGAATCAACAACAAGTGGGACACAATCATGAAGTGGAACGACATTTATTGGATATTTCAAACTTTTTTAACAAATCAAAAGCTGAAAAATTGGGCGTGCAAAATTATTCAGCCCCCTTAAGTTAATACTTTGTAGCGCCACCTTTTCCTGCGATTACAGCTTTAAGTCGCTTGGGGTATGTCTCTATCAATTTTGCACATCGAGAGACTGAATTTTTTTCCCATTCCTCCTTGCAAAACAGCTCGAGCTCAGTGAGGTTGGATGGAGAGCATTTGTGAACAGCAGTTTTCAGTTCTTTCCACAGATTCTCGATTGGATTCAGGTCTGGACTTTGACTTGGCCATTCTAACACCTTATTTTTGAACCATTCCATTGTAGATTTTGCTTTATGTTTTGGATCATTGTCTTGTTGGAAGACAAATCTCCGTCCCAGTCTCAGGTCTTTTGCAGACTCCATCAGGTTTTCATCCAGAATGGTCCTGTATTTGGCTCCATCCATCTTCCCATCGATTTTAACCATCTTCCCTGTCCCTGTTGAAGAAAAGCAGGCCCAAACCATGATGCTGCCACCACCATGTTTGACAGTGGGGATGGTGTGTTCAGCTGTGTTGCTTTTACGCCAAACATAACGTTTTGCATTGTTGCCAAAAAGTTCAATTTTGGTTTCATCTGACCAGAGCACCTTCTTCCACATGTTTGGTGTGTCTCCCAGGTGGCTTGTGGCAAACTTTAAACAACACTTTTTATGGATATCTTTAAGAAATGGCTTTCTTCTTGCCACTCTTCCATAAAGGCCAGATTTGTGCAATATACGACTGATTGTTGTCCTATGGACAGAGTCTCCCACCTCAGCTGTAGATCTCTGCAGTTCATCCAGAGTGATCATGGGCCTCTTGGCTGCATCTTTGATCAGTCTTCTCCTTGTATGAGCTGAAAGTTTAGAGGGACGGCCAGGTCTTGGTAGATTTGCAGTGGTCTGATACTCCTTCCATTTCAAAATTATCTTGCACAGTGCTCCTTGGGATGTTTAAAGCTTGGGAAATCTTTTTGTATCCAAATCCGGCTTTAAACTTCTTCACAACAGTATCTCGGACCTGCCTAGTGTGTTCCTTGTTCTTCATGATGCTCTCTGCGCTTTTAACGGGCCTCTGAGACTATCACAGTGCAGGTGCATTTATACGGAGACTTGATTACACACAGGTGGATTGTATTTATCATCATTAGTCATTTAGGTCAACATTGGATCATTCAGAGATCCTCACTGAACTTCTGGAGAGAGTTTGCTGCACTGAAAGTAAAGGGGCTGAATAATTTTGCACGCCCAATTTTTCTGTTTTTGATTTGTTAAAAAAGTTTGAAATATCTAATAAATGTCATTCCACTTCATGATTGTGTACCACTTGTTGTTGATTCTTCACAAAAAAATACAGTTTTATATCTTTATGTTTGAAGCCTGAAATGTGGCAAAAGGTCGCAAAGTTCAAGGGGGCCGAATACTTTCGCAAGGCGCTGTATGTATTCAACCCCCTGAGTCAATACATTTTACATTTACATTTTAGTAATTTATCAGATGCTCTTATTCAGAGCGACGGCGTTTCAGATGTTTTCGGAAGATGGGCAGTGACTCTGATGTCCTAGCTTCAGGGGGAAGATGGTTCCACTATTGGGCTGCCAGTACAGAGAAGAGCTTGGACTGGGCTTTGCGGGAGCTGCCCTCCCATAGGGGTGGGATATCCAAGAGACCAGAGGTGGCAGAACAGAGTACTCAGGTTCAAATCAAATTGTATTTGCCACATGCACCAAATACAACAGGGGACCTTACCATGAAATGCTTACTTACAAGCCCTTAACCAAAAATGCAGTTTTAAGAAAAATAAGAGTTAAGAAAATATTTCCTAAATAAACTAAAGTTAAAAAAATAAAAGAATAACAATAAAATAACAATAACGAGGCTATATACAGGGTTGGGGTGTAGGGTTTGAGTAAAGCCTGAAGGTAGCGAGGGCAGTTCCTCTTGCTGATCAGTAGGCAAGTACCATGGTCTTGTAGGGGATGTTGGAGTGTGCAGAGGAGCGGGGTGACTTTGGGAAGGTTGAACACCTTTGGCAACGATTACAGTTGTGAGTCTTTCTGGGCAAGTCTCTTAAGAGCTTTCCACACCTCAATTGTGCAACATTTGCCCATTGTTCTTTTCAGAATTATTCAAGCTCTGTCAAATTGGTTATTGATCACTGGTAGACAACCATTTTTCAGGTCTTGCAATTGATTTTTTTTTCTTAAGTCAAAACTGGAACTCGGCCACTCATGAACATTCACTGTATTCTTGGTAAGCAGCTCCGATGTAGATTTGGCCTTGTGTTTTAGGATATTGTCCTGCTGGAAGGTGAATTAATCTCCCAGTGCCTGATGGAAAGCAGACAGAACCAGGTTTTCCTCTAGGATTATGCCTGTGTTTAGCTTAATTCCTTTCCTTTTATATCCTGAAAAACTCTGCAGTCCTTAACAATGACAAGCATACCCATAACGTGATGCAGCCACCACTATGATTGAACATATGGAGAGTGGAACTCAGTAATATGTTTAGTTGGATTTGTCCCAAACATAACACTTTGTATTCAGGACAAAAACTGAATTGCTTTGCCACGTTTTTTTGCAGTATAACTTTAGCGCCTTGTTGCAAACAGGATACATGTTTTGGAATATTTTTATTCTGTACAAACGTCCTTCTTTTCACTCTGTCATTTGGGTTAGTATTTCGCAGTAACTACAATGTTGTTGATTAATCCAAATGTTTCTCTTATCACAGCAGTTTCCTTCCTCTTCGCCAACTGAGTTAGGAAGGATGCCTTTATCTTTGTAGTGACTGGCTGTATTGATACACCATCCGAAGTGTAATTAATAACTTCACCATGCTCAAAGGGATATTCTACCTCTGCTTTTGTTTTTTCACCCATCTACCAATAGGTGCCTTTCTTTGCGAGGCATTGGAAACCCTCCCTGGATTTTGTGGTTGAATCTATGTTTGAAATTCACTACTCGACTGAGGGACCTTACAGATAATTGTACGTGTGGGGTACAGAGATGAGGTAGTCTTTCAAAAATCATGTTATACATTATTATTGCACACAGAGTGAGTCCATGCAACTTATAATGTGGCTTGTTAAGTACATTTTTACTCCTGAACTTGCCATAACTTGCCATAAGAAAAATGTTGAATTGTTATTGACTAAAGACATTTCAGCTTTTCATTTTTTATGAATTGACATAATGGGGTATTGTGTGTAGGCAAGTGACAAAAAAAATCTAAATTTAATTAATTTTAAATTCAGGCTGCAACACAACCAAATATGAAAAAAGCCCTCGCTACCTTCTGAAGCCACTTTATAGTGCAGTATATGTAATCGACCACTAGATGGCAGTATATGCAAGACCTATGTTTTCCCCAGTCGAAAATTGTGAATAGGCATATCCAGACATCTTCATGTTATTAAGCTTTATATGGTACTTAGTTTCCAGGACATATAATGCAGCCTCACATTCTGGTACAGTATGTGTAGCCCTTTAAATCTCTGTGTAATGTCTCAGTTTACCATGGCACCATGTGCAGCTAACTACACCCTGTCAGATCATGACTGAAGCCTCTCAGCACATGAACAGGGGACAGCTCATAGAAGTACAATTAAAAGAACAACAAACATCCCCAACCGCTCATATAATTAGAATGAGTAGAACGAACATTCCCATTCAAAAAATGTTCTGTGCAATGGAAAGAAAAGTGTTCCCAAATGTGCTGCAACCCAGCTTGAACAAAAAGGGAATCAGGCTAAGGAACTTGAAAATCCTCAAAATATTCCTTACCCCAGGACACTTCAACGGGTGACTGTCCAGTAAATTAAAGAAAAAGAAGCACTCTGTTTCTGCATAGACCTGATGATTTATTGACTGGAGATACAAACAGGCTTGCATGTTCTGTACACAGAATCATAATACATGATGCTGAAATGCAGAACTTTCCCTGTTTTATGACCTACAGATATATTGGATTTATGCTTATAGCAACAGACTTAGAATTTAAAACATTTGGATTAAGATTTAAAATTGTATACTTATCACGCCTTCTCTCAGAATCGAATGCCTTTCTCAGACAGCTCTCTACACATGATGCAACAATGACTATCTCTACATGCTAGCCATGCCATGGGGCGGCAGGTAGCCTGGTGGTTAGAGCGTTGGACTAGTAACCGAAAGGTTGAATCCCTGAGCTGACAAGGTAAAAATATGTTGTTCATCCCCTGAACAAGTCAGTTAACGCACTGTTCTTAGGCTGTCATTGAAAATAAGAATTTGTTCTTAACTGACTTGCCTAGTTAAATAAATATGAAGTGTCTCTCTCTCTCCCAGGCCGGCAGAACTTATGTGTCCCAGGGCCAGCTACAGTGAGGCCAGCCAGACCATGCCTCCTACCCTTCCAGACGCTACACATCCATTGGTAAACCCAGACCTCCACCCCCTCCTTCCCCCCCAACATACCCTAATACTCTCTCCCACATACCCCCCCCCCCCCCTCCCGGCATGCCTGCCCCTGAACAACTGCTCTGACTCAATCAACGGATTAAAGATGACTCTCTTCTTTCTCTCTCTCTTTTTTTCATTCTCTCTCTTGACTTTTCTTTTCTTTCCATGCCGGATGAAAGGGCTCCCAGACACCCACTCCATACGCATACCATTCGGGCCGGGACACACAGGAAGTCTGTGTGCTCACTGCTGCACAGAGGGGAGGGGTCAGGGGGGGAGGGGGGGGTTCAGTAGGGGGAGGGGGGAACAGAGTACAGAGGGAGAAAGTGGGAGAGTAAATAGAGAGAGAGGGGGACTAGAGAGAGAGGGGTAAATGCAAGTCATGTGAACCTCATGAGCGCAAACTTTTACAAAAGTCCAAATGTTGTTTACTCGCTCACCAACTGGGCTTGTTTTGGAGTGCAATCTTTTATTACCCTTCTTTTCTCACTGTCTTTCACTCTCTCCCTTTTATGCTGTTGTGTGTTGTAGTTGGGACCAAACTCATTTGTCTTTGTTGAGTTGACCTACAGTGCCTTGCGAAAGTATTCGGCCCCCTTGAACTTTGCGACCTTTTGCCACATTTCAGGCTTCAAACATAAAGATATAAAACTGTATTTTTTTGTGAAGAATCAACAACAAGTGGGACACAATCATGAAGTGGAACGACATTTATTGGATATTTCAAACTTTTTTAACAAATCAAAAACTGAAAAATTGGGCGTGCAAAGTTATTCAGCCCCTTTACTTTCAGTGCAGCAAACTCTCTCCAGAAGTTCAGTGAGGATCTCTGAATGATCCAATGTTGACCTAAATGACTAATGATGATAAATACAATCCACCTGTGTGTAATCAAGTCTCCGTATAAATGCACCTGCACTGTGATAGTTTCAGAGGTCCGTTAAAAGCGCAGAGAGCATCATGAAGAACAAGGAACACACCAGGCAGGTCCGAGATACTGTTGTGAAGAAGTTTAAAGCCGGATTTGGATACAAAAAGATTTCCCAAGCTTTAAACATCCCAAGGAGCACTGTGCAAGCGATAATA